>NC_092340.1:21005625-21306250 GCF_046630445.1 Rutidosis leptorrhynchoides
ATTATATATTATTGATAATTGATAATTTGGTAATATACAATAATTTTGCTACGTGTCTCTTCTGATATAATCAATGTATGATTATGGATGATTTTGACACTTCCATCAACGATTGTTAGGTTGTCGATACGCATATAACTTGATATAATTTATTCTAAAACGTACGCGACAAAAAATCTAACTCTTAGAGATACAGAATGTGAACCGTATAGTCTATGTTGTTACACGTTTGTTATTTATAAAATGCTACCGTATTAAAAATCTACCAAGAAACTAAGCACTAAATCAATCACATCTCATTAATTTGGAACGAATATGGAATAAAATGGCAAACAAATGTAAAAACTCAAATTCATGGTAATCTTTTAGAGTTATAATTTGTTGGTAATATTTCATTTAGAAGAATGCATATATGGTTGCTTAGTCCCACATTGATAGATGGAAGAAATATGTACTTCCTCCTTCTCATATTTATTGTCTCAGACAAAGTATACACAGTTTAAGAAAAAGTAACTGACGCATGTACTTTTTTGTTTACTTTTCATTTATCCCTTACTTTTTCCTTATCCTTTTGTCTTACATGTATAATATAGGAGCACAAAAAAACTTTATCACATTATTCTTCTCATTTATGGAGTGAACAATTAATTTTGAACATCCCAAAGAATGTGTGATGTGGTCCAGCGGTTGGTGGTCTGCCTCCTTTAGGAGTTCGGCCTCCGTTAGCTACATATTAACCCACAAGTTCATCCCTGCCATAAAGTTCCACCCATGGCACCTTTCCCACATCGCGTTGGAGGGTAAAGGGAGGGGGTTTTACCGTCCATGCCCCGTATGGGATTGGTGTGGATTTCCTCATGGGCACGCACTTGGGGGGAGGGGGTATGACTGTGTAGGAGATGAATGTGTGGGTGGTTAAGTCCCACTGGATGATCCTAACAGCTGTCCAAAAAAATTAGAACATTCCAAAAAGGAATTACTGGACAATAGAATTGGAACGAAGAGAGTATGATTTTTCTAGGTCCCACATACATGGTTAGAAGAAGTTAAAGATGAATTCAGTGGTTATAAAATGAGCTCATGAGTTTACTTTTACTTTAATCTTCTATAAATCAATACACTTTAAATATTTAAATATTTAATTTATTTATCTTTTTTGCTTTTGTTTAAGAATTGTATTAATTAAATCTTTCTTGAGTGTAGTTGGCTTAAGAGGGTAGTCTATGTAATTGACGAATAATTATAAAATGAATTTTCTCTCCTTGGGAGCATGTGATTTTTCAACGATTTTGGAGTTTTCGCGTTATATTCTTGTGTCTTTTTTTTGTTATTTTCTATTTGTCCTGTGTTAGGAATTAGTGAAACAATTTTTTCAGTAACTGATATCAGAGCATCAGATTTGACGGGGCTCTCGATTATAGAAGGTCGGATTATGCTCTGTGATCGCGCCTTTGTCTGAGGTTTCACGTACATCGTAAACGAATTATATTGATCGTATATTGTATATGGATTTTAGAGTTTCGTTGTATGCTCTGTTGTCGCGGTTTTGTTGGTTGTTTTGTATATGATAGTTATATGTGAGCTCATGTAACACCCCGTTTTTCATAACGTATTGTTTTGGACGTCATATGATGTTCCAAGGTACGAGATCAACCTTTATAGTATAAACCTTAATCGCATTTCGATGTTTGTTAATATAAAAATGACCGTGGATGCTGGAAACCGAAACCTCGCAGTCGCAATAGCCCTCTTCACTGTCGCGGTACCTCAACAGAAAAATGGACGGGTTTTACGCAATTTTGTGGTCGCAATACGGCGACTCGCGGTCGCGAGATCCAGGTTTCGAACAACATTTTTATTGGTGCGACAACGCGATCGCGAAGTGTACCTCGCGGTCGCGAGGTTTGAGCCTAGAAACAGCTTCTGACTTGTTTTTTGGGGGGTTTTAAAGGGGCATAGTGGTCTTTTCACTTGTTGAGCGGTTTTGGAGCCTCAAAACTGATCCAAGGCTTACCCTATCCTCATTCTTCACCTACCTCCACCACTCATCTTCAACTTTAAAGAGAGATATAAGAACTAGAGTGAGAAAGTGCTAGATTAAAGGAAGGAGTTGGAATCTTCACAAATTGCAAGAATTAAAGTGGTTGCTCTTGCTCTTAGCTACATTGTAGTAGTGGTGGTGAGTCCTAACTTCGAGTTTCATTGTTTAACTTGAATTATGTTTGGGTTTGAGCTAGTGTTGGGTTATAAACCCCACTTTTCATGAAATTAGGGGTTTGGTGTATGATTTGTGTATAGATACCCAAGTATTGTGGGTTTAGGATTTGATGATGAATTTGGAAGTATTTGTCATGGGTTGGATGTTAAATCACTAATTTGCAAGTGTGTTGGTGTTTTTGATGTTCTTAAGAACAAGTATTGGTCAAAATTGGGTGTTGACTTTGATTTAGTGTCAAACTAAGTTTTGAGTTAAGATTTGGTGAATCAAGTATGTAAATACTTGGTTTAGGTATTAATTGGTGTCTTGGAAATATAATCACTAGTCGTTAGTGATTATGGGCATTTTTGTGACTTGTGTCAAAATGGGTAAATTGAATTGGGTCAAATTGGTGATGACACTATTTTTGGTCAAATGGATGTTTGAACACTTTTGTTAAGTGTTAAATGGCGTTTTTGGAATAATCGCTCATGAGAAGTGATTTTGAGTCAAAGTGATGTTTTTACAAGTCAAACGTGGTCAAACGCAATGTGGGTAGATATTGTATATATATTGTAAGAATCGGTGTAGGTGACGTTCTAGTATGATCACCAACTACTTGGTGATCTAGTTGTAAGTAACTAGAGGGGGTGAATAGTTACTTGATACGTTTTTAACACTTTTTCGGTTGATCACCAAATTCGATCAACTATGATCAACCAATTCAACTCAAACTTGATGTGTGTGGTGTGCTGTAACGACCCGTCCTAATCCATAAGGAAGAATACAATAACATATGATTACATTGCGAGGTATTTGACCTCTATATGATACATTTTACAAATATTGCATTCGTTTTAAAAAGACAAACTTTCATTTCATCGAAAGTTGACAGGCATGCATACCATTTCATAATATCCAACTATAAATGATCTAATATGTCATTTACTTAATCATAATCTTTACTGAACTCAATGACTTGAATACAACGTCTTTTGAAATATGTCATGAATGACTCCAAGTAATATCTTTAAATTGAGCAAATGCACAGCGGAAGATTTCTTTCAATCCTGAGAATAAACATGCTTTAAAGTGTCAACCAAAAAGTTGGTGAGTTCATTAGTTTATCGTAATCAATCATTTTCATAATTTTAATAGACCACAAGATTTCATATTTCAATTTCTCATAATCTTAATCTCATATCAGGCATTTCGCAAACTGCATAGAGATAAAAATTATTCATATGGTGAACACTTGATAACCGAACTAACAGGATGCATATAGAATATCCCCATCATTCCGGGACTCTCATCGGATATGATAATTGAAGTACTAAAGCATTCGTAACCCGAATGGGACGTGTCAAGGTTCATAGATCTATCTTTAGGATTCGCGCCAATTAGGGGCAATTTCCCTAATTCTTAGGCTACCAAGCTAAAAGGGGCATATTCGATTCGATAATCCAACCATAGAATGTAGTTTCGATTACTTGTGTCTATTTCGTAAAACATTTATAAAAGCAGCGCATGTATTCTCCGTCCCAAAAATATATATTGCAAAAGCATTTAAAAAGGGAGCAAATGAAACTCACAATACTGTATTTCGTAGTAAAAATACATATGACGTCATTGAACAAGTGCAAGGTTGGCCTCGGATTCATTAACCTATATTAATTATATATATATTTATATGTTGGTCAATATTTGTCTAACGATTTAGGTCAGGTCATAGTGTACCACAATCCTAATGCTCGAGACTAATATGCAGAAATCAACAAAAGTCAATTTGACTCAAAATGATTTCCAAAATTTATACATGATTATTATATAGTTTAAATATCATCGTTTTCGATTTTTAAATATTTTTAAAAGATTTATTAGAGTGAATAATATATTTCATTTATTAATAAATAAAATTTTATATAAAAATATACTTTTATATATCTTAAAGTTCATTTATTATCATAAAAATATTATGATAGGTTTTAATAAGGTAATTATATTATTTGGAATACATATTTATTTGATAAAATAACATTGATAATAATAATAAGTAAAAGTTGTATTATTTTGTAATAATAATTATTATTATTCTATTAATAAAAATATCAATATTTATATTTACTAAAAATGATATTATGATAAAATGATAATTCTAATTATGATCATTTTAATATTTACGATACTTTTTAATATTAACTTTAAAATAATAATTCTATTTACAATGGTAATAATAATGATATTTTATAATAACAATGACATTTTTATTAGAATGATAATTTTTGTTAAAATGATAGTTTTAATACTGACGATACTTTTAATAATACTAGTAATGATAATAATAATAAGAACGATAATTTTATCTAAATCAATATCTTACAATATTTTAATCTCATCATGATACTCATACTCATTATTTCCTAATTGATTCGTTTAATAGCTTTTAATCGTCTTTTATATCGCGTTCATGTTAATGATAATAATAGTAATCATAATAATTAGATATTACTAATATTAGTTTTAATTATAATAATAGTAATAGTAATAAATATTATGATAATATTAATGATAATACTAATAACTATGATAATAATAATATTAATACTAATTATAACTTTAACGATAATAACGATAGTAATAATATTAAAAATAACAACTTTTAATGACAATACTTTTTATTGAAAATGATAATAATAATAATAATAATAATAATAATAATAATAATAATAATAATAATAATAATAATTAAATAAAAATAGAATGATGATAATAACGACGATAATAATAATCATTTTTAATAATAATACAAGAATTCAATTGACTATAACTTCTAATCCGTTTATCGAAGCTATTCGAAATCTAAATGAAAAGTTCTTATTTTTTCGCTAGCTTTTCAACGACATGCATATCTTATACCTTATCTCAACCGCATATGTAACTAATTCGGGATTCAACATAACCTATCTAATGGCAATATCAAAAGTACAAGCATGCATAATCCTATATACTCGAGCACTAATCAGGGATACACTATTAGTATGTAAAAATTAAATTATGAGTGCTTACACATCAATATTGAGATTCAATATTGCAGGAAAGGTACGTAGACGCAACGGAGATGATAAACACTAGTTTGACCTCACGAACATACCCATTAACCATACCCATCACCTCCATAGCTATAACACATAATTTCTTTAGCCCTATCCCACTCGAAAAACACATTTTGAAATCACGCGAACAGAACCTCGTCGTAGTATTTTATGTATAATACATAATAATAATACTAACACTAATACTACTAATAATATATCTGAATTAATAATAATTAATATAAATATTAAAATAATTAAACTACATACGGAGTAATATGGATATAGAGAGATTGAGAGAGTTTGCAAAATGAATCAGAATTGAGTGAATTTATGTATGTGTCCACCCTTTACACCCCATGCGACCGCATGGGGTTTCTTCACTTATTTCATGCGACCGCATGAAAGGGGATTCAAACTCACATCACATAATGCACCTTGCCGACACTCGATATATATTATGTTATAATATATTTAATTTATATAATTAATTATATATTATATTATATTTACGTTCATGGTAAAAATGTAATTTTTAATCAAATGACATGGACGTTGTCACTCGACTCATGTCCCGCTTTGGGTTTTTCGAACGCATTTTCGTACGTTTAGAAAACTAGCCTTTTACGTTACGCGACGTGTACCCTTATTAATAATTTGACTTACTCATCAATAAATTTCCTTATAAAAAAATGTCACTTATAAAATTGAGCGTTGTGGTCGTTTGCTTCTATAAATCAATGTCTCGTTTGTTTATTAAAATATATTTAATAATATATTTAAAGTATCTCTTAATTAAAAATGTTTTATAACTATATTAGTATTGTAACACACACACACACACACACACACACACACACACACATATATATATATATATATATATATATATATATATATATATATATATATATATATATATATATATATATATATATATATATATCTTTAATTAGGACTATACTTTAGGTGAGTATAACTGAAATGTTAATATAATATTTAGTTTTTCAAAACTAATTTATATTTTAAGGTTCGTTTTATTTAATTTAACTCATTTTAAATAATAGGAATTATTTTACCAATTAATGTTTTTAATATGAAAACTAAATAGTTGATTTATCAAGGGACGCGAGTTAATCAAAGTAAAGTACACTTTTGAAATTTAAACGGGAATGTTTACTAACTTTTGACTAACTCTCGTTAATAACACTTTGTTTGTAAAATCACTTTACCATTTTCCGAATAGGGTTAAAAAGGAAAGGTTTCCTAAATCAAAGTGGACCTCTCAATAGAGACTAGTAATCATAATTTAATGTATCTGATAATTCAACTTATCTTTTAGTTTCATCAATAATTATTTTAAATATATTTTGAAACAAATATGTTTATGTAACGTATTATACGTCTAATGCCTTGTTAACATTTTCAAGTTATAACATATACACATATACATATATAATCATATCTATTCATATAATGGTTCGTGAATCATTAGAATTTGGCCAAGGATTAATTGAATGTATAAACACAGTTTACAATTCTTGAGATTCAACTTAACAAACTTTGCTTATCGTATCAGAAACATATAAAGATTAAAGTTTAAATTTGTTCGAAAATTTCCGGGTCGTCACAGTACCTACCCGTTAAAGGAATTTTGTCCCGACATTTGATAGAGGTCGTCATGGCAAATAATGAGAATGTCATTATGACGTTTATAGAGTTTTATCATATTTAAGAGGTATGGATAAAATAATTCAATTTCTCGGAGCATATGAGTGAAGCTATCGTAAAAAAGTGGAATGAGAAAATAAAGTTTCGTCATATCTTTTGACGTAGATAGGATTGATTTCAAGTTCAAGAGATTTGGAGAAAATCTTCGTAATAAGATTTGATTCTTCGGAAATCAAGGAATTAGGATCCACTTTAAATGAAATCATCTGTTTTGATTTCTCTGTCGGATATTTCACTATAAATCCACCCCCTTCGTTTCCTTTCAACTCACACCTTTTATTCTTTCTCCTCGATTAATACTTTAAAGAATTAATCAACATGCTTTATCCAGTTCTGCTTCTTGATCTATTCCTCACTTTCATATCTGTCTTTCTTCTTTTTCATCTGCCTCCGGAAGAATCTATTTACTTTTACTATACTCTTGGTTTTATAGTGTTTTTAGTTCTCCCCTGTCTTTATGTTGCTATATGCATTGATATATACGGTCTATAGTTTCTGGGTTATTGTTGGGTTTTATATCTTCCCTTATATTTCGATGTCCTTGCTTCTGTCTTCTATAATCATTGACATCCCCAGTTAATGCTCTCTTTTATTTGCTGCGATTTATACCCCAATTTCTATTTCAGAGTTTTGTCCCTTCGTGTCTTCTTCTTACGATTAAGCACTGCTTGTAATGGTCCATAATTCGCAGATACAAATTTCGGAATGAACACTGTTAATGTTCTAAGAAGAAAATCGAAATGACGCGATTTTGATTTGTTAAATTACCAGAATACCCTGGAAAAGACTGAATCATCAAGAAATATTTTCTTGATAATTTAGAGATTAAATAGAATACAGGAGTCGTGTAACATGGCACATGATGACGTTATGATCTGTGAATCGTCATGTTCCATTTTAGAAACTCAGCATGGATTACTGTAATATAATCACGTTGATCAAGTGTCATTATATTATACTAATTCATGCTTCAGTTCCCACACTACTTCAAAATATTCCTATTTTAAACTCGAAAGTTTCAGAATTTAGAAACTAAAATAGTTTCTTTTATGATGTAATACAGACAGCGCGAAGAGGTAAATGATTTTAGATAAGAATAATTATGGAAATATCTTCAGAAATATGGAGGATATTTATAATGAAAGATACGATGATATCTTAGAGTTTCTAATATCAGAGGATGATGAAGAATATTGTCCGCAATGGTTTAGAATCAGGAGTAAGGTATTTGATAATGACTTCAGCAGATACTGAATCATTTGGATTCTTTTAAGGCAGGTTCAGTCTTTGTGATTTGTCCACAGCCTCCTTCATACTTTGCTCAATCCGTTTTCCAGTTCCAAACTTTCTCTTTTTCTAAGCTTTGCCAATACACTACACTTTATCATCAAACTTTTTACTGTTAAAATCGTTTATAATTTTTTTGCTGCTTCATCAGCATTTCAAGAACTAGTTCGCAGTTTAGGGTGTTTTTCAGAAACTTCACATTCAAAGTATGTAAGTCCAGGAGATAGACGTTATATATACACATATAACTGTTGGTATAGACATGCTGCAAGATTTCAAAGTACTGATTGTTAATTCCAGATGATTCGTATGGCAATTCTCGTTACAAGATGCAGATGAGTAAATGATGGGGGTTTTGATAAATATAAAGATTTTTCAGAAAGTCAAAGATCAGTGAAGTTGTTAATAAGTTTTCTGCTAATGTGGCGAGATATGAAAGGTTCCCTGATAACGATGGCGAGAGGGCAACATATATCAAGGTTATAATAAGGCTGTTTCGACTGAAAAGTCGAAATTGACTTGCTGGAGCTGTGACAAAATTGTCTATTTTTTAGAAGAGATTGAAAAGTTATTTTAGCTAATAAATGCCAAAGAGTCTGACACGGATACGCGTTAAACTATGACTTTGGTTTCGAGAGCTTTTCAGGTACATAACTGTGGTTAACATGTGGTTGGATCATCATCTCGATTGTTCATTGTTTGAAGTGTCTTCAGAAACTTCGGGGGGTTTGAATACAGATTGTAAACGTTAATATACATATGATGTTCTAACACATGTTTAAAGTCAAAGTTTAGTTTTGAAAGATATAGGAATCTAAGAGTTATGTCTTCTGTTAAATCATGATTTGGATTTTTTTTTTTTTTTTTTCAAAATCAGAATGCGTAATCAAATTTGGATGAGAATGGTTGTTTTGATTTCTATACAAGAAGGTATATTGTCGTAAGAGTAGGGAGTATATTGAATGATTTGTTGAATCAGATTCAAAGAATGTAACATATTAATTGTGAATTTATATATCTCTCGGGTATTACCTACCCGTTAAAAAAATTTCACAATTAATATTTTGTACAAAAGAATTTTATTACAGTCTTTATGAAAATATATATGTGTATATTTTCTTCAGATGTAACATAGATTTAATGAGTTAATATTAATTTAAACTCATTTAATTTACGGTTGAAACTAGAATTGAGTAATCCCTAAAACTTTAGAAATTACATACGTATTTCTTCAATATAATAGAAATTATGAATTAATACTTTGCGTGATGTTGGTGTTCATAGAATTCTTGTGAATTTCGCAAGGTACGAATGATGTTATCTGAAAAGTTTCGAGTACATCGATGATGAAAGTGTAAAATCAAACATATATTTGAATAATACACTTGGTTTATTATGAGTTGAAATTTATTGACTTGAGACAGAAATTGTAGTCAACGATGGTTAAGTTGCGGACGGAGGACGTACATCATTGCATATTTGTAATATGAATTAACCGAGTAGTTAAGATTCATACACAATAGTTTAGTACAGAAAGATTTATTATGGTTTAAAGATTTATAAGATATACATATAAATCCTTCAGTGGAAATGAGTTAATTTTTCATAACTCGTTGATACAATATATTCGTTGTTGATTCGTAACGATGTTCGCGGTGATTCTTGAACTGACGGAGCTTGTGATGTTATAGGTGCTGCTAGTGCTGATGCTGACTGCACTGGCGATGCTGGTGACGCTAACGGATCTGCTGGTGCTATTGGTAAAACAAGTCTAGCTTGTAAATCGTGCACCATTCTGGTCAGGGTTTCTTTTATTATTTCGGTCCACTCAACTGATTTATGGTTAGGTCTAGAATAAGTAATCTCTAAAATTTTAGAGATTACATAATCACCGTAAAATATTTCTCCGATGAAGTTATGAATTAATACTTGATCGTTTGTTGTTGTTGGTCTTTCATGTTATCTATAGGGCGTATGACGTTGATGCTCGTGGGACAGATTGTGAAGTTGAGGTTTACGACTCGGTTGTGGTTGGAGGTGGTAATGGTACTGTTGGCGTTGATGATGGTGGTACTGGTTATGCTGCTGGTGCTGCTGGTGTTTGTAACCTTTGCACCATATTCTCCAAAGCCACTACCCGTGCGCGAAGCTCGTTAACTTCTTCTATTACACCGGGGTGATTGTCGATTCGGATGAGCGGATAAATAAAATCTAGAATTTGATGTAGTATATAATCGTGACGAGATACTCTGGAAATGAGAGAGAAAATGGTGTTTCGGACAGGTTCGTCGGTAAGTGCTTCAGGTTATTCACCAAGAGGGCAATGTGGTGGATGGAAGGGGTCACCTTCTTCTTGTCTCCAATGATTGAGGAGGCTACGAACCCATCCCCAATTCATCCAGAATAGATGATGGCTGATTGGTTGATCCATTCCGGTCACACTTCTTTCAGAGCTTGAGTGGGATTCCATTTCGGAATCCGAGGGACTTGAATTGATGACGAATTCCATTTCGTAAAATTGGATAAAGGATTTTTTTTTTTTTTTTGATATGAAATGATTTTCTGGCTATCGGATGGTATTCTAATTACATAGAATATCCATATATATAGAACAAAAGATTTCGTAGGTTACGGAGGAATTTACGGAATATGTCAGGCAAAGTTTACAGTAATAGATACGATAAGATATGATTTAGCAGATACGCTAAGATATGAATTTTGTCTATACACTATCGATGCAATCAATGCAGTAAGACGTGTCTAGACTAAGAATGATAAGCAGGTAATTTCCTAAGGATGGTAAATAGATGATTTCCGACTAAAAATGATAAGCAAAACTCTTGACATGCAGACACGGTCGAAGTCCAGACTCACTAATGCATCTAAACAACTATCAGTTAGACACACTAATGCAAGACCTGGTTCGCTAAGACCACCGCTCTGATACCACATGTAACGACCCGTCCTAATCCATAAGGACAAATACAATAACATATGATTACATTGCGAGGTATTTGACCTCTATATGATACATTTTACAAACATTGCATTCGTTTTAAAAAGACAAACTTTCATTTCATCGAAAGTTGACAGGCATGCATACCATTTCATAATATCCAACTATAAATGATCTAATCTGTCATTTACTTAATCATAATCTTTACTGAACTCAACGACTTGAATGCAACGTCTTTTGAAATATGTCATGAATGATTCCAAGTAATATCTTTAAATTGAGCAAATGCACAGCGAAAGATTTCTTTCAATCCTGAGAAAAAACATGCTTTAAAGTGTCAACCAAAAGGTTGGTGAGTTCATTAGTTTATCGTAATCAATCATTTCCATAATTTTAATAGACCACAAGATTTCATATTTCAATTTCTCATAATCTTAATCTCATATCAGGCATTTCGCAAACTGTATATAGATAAAAATCATTCATATGGTGAACGCTTGATAACCGAACTAACAGGATGCATATAGAATATCCCCATCATTCCGGGACTCTCATCGGATATGATAATCGAAGTACTAAAGCATTCGTAACCCGAATGGGACGTGTCAGGGTCCATAGATCTATCTTTAGGATTCGCGTCAATTAGGGGCCATTTCCCTAATTCTTAAGCTACCAAGCTAAAAGGGGCATATTCGATTCTATAATCCAACCATAGAATGTAGTTTCGATTACTTGTGTCTAATTCGTAAAACATTTATAAAAGCAGCACATGTATTCTCAGTCCCAAAAATATATATTGCAAAAGCATTTAAAAAGGGAGCAAATGAAACTCACAATACTATATTTCGTAGTAAAAATACATATGACGTCATTGAACAAGTGCAAGGTTGGCCTCGGATTCACGAACCCATTATTCAATCATGTATATTAATACACGTAATGGTAATCGAACAAATATATATATTATTAGTGATTTTATTTGTTATTTTATATCATGTTTTCTTATTAATAACTTAATTAGATATATTTATCTTTATATAGATAATTAACATTTATTAGAAAAGTATTAATATGGTTAGGTTTTATGTCACAAATATATTTTTATATAGAAAATCTACATTTGATATATTAATAGTACTAATAATAATAATGTTTGTAATGTTAATACTAATAACGTTTAATAATAATACTAATAATTATGATATAATTTTGTTAATAATAATAAATAATTTAGCAATAACAATAATAATAATAATAATAATAATAATAATAATAATAATAATAATAATAATAATAATAATAATAATAATAATAATAATAATAATAATAATAATAATAATAATAATAATAAAGAGTAATAAGTAAACTACCTCAAAGAAGTAGTCCTAAAAAATGCCCAAATCCGGGTTTGAACCCGCGATGTCCCGATAACACCTTTAACCAATAGACCATTTAACATTTTCTGTTTTAACACCGGATTAAATCAATATAACCCCTAACATGTCTGTTTCTCTTCTTCTTGTTATTCTAAAAAAAATGCCATAGCCCAGGCTCGAACCCGAGACCTCTAACTTAACACCCGCACTCTCTACCGTCGATCTGTCAATGCTTTTCTGATTTAAATCAGATTCTAATTATATGTAAACCGTATATATATCTATTATCCTTTCTTCTTCAAAAACTAAAACCCCAATCATCAAAATCCTAACCGATATCATCACAGCTTCGTTATTAATACATCCTTCATCATCATTATTGATCGTTATTATTTCCATCATAGCATCATGATCAGTTAACCATTATCTAAATGGAATCGTCATTATCATCACATCCTCTTAATCTAAATCATTTTCATTATCATATCATCATAAACATCTTTATTTCTCTCGTTTATCTCCACCACCTATATCATCATCATGATCATTTATAATCCTAATCATCTTACAACATCGTCATTTTTATTGTCCCACTTACGGTTGCAGGTTCACAAAAAAAATAGGAGTAAGAAGATAAGCACGCAGCTACAATAAACAGAATTATCAATCCATCTGCTTCGCAATAGTCTAATCTTAATATTGCATTATTGTATCATCATCCTTATCATGTCTTTTAAGGTCCATTAAAGGTCCAAGATCAATAGCCCATCTATTATAGAAATCGAAGCCCACTAGATCCAATAAGTTACGGTTGTTATAGACAGGAAGTAATATTAGATTAAATAATCATAAATGCAAAAGTAATCCCACTACTAAAAAGTTGAAAAGTGGTTGAGTGGCTTACTGTATTACTCATGCGTTTATAATCGTCATCATCTTTTTTTTTATTCGATGGGTTTCATGGAAGTAGTTTGGTTGGCTTCTTGGTGATCGACTTTAACAGACAACAGTAGGCTAAGTAGTAGTAAACATGCTTTAGGTGGTGGTGTTTAGTGGATTTCGACAGAAATTTGAAGAGAGGGAGAGAGATGAAAGTAGGGTGACAGAGTGGTGGTGATGAGGTGGGTGAGTGATTTTGGGTTGGGACTCAATTGAAACAGAAAAAGAAGGACGCAATAGCTGGAAAAAAAACACTTGTTTGGGTTCATGGATTACAACCAAAAACGATAGTGGAACTCAACTTGTTGAGTGGTCTGGGAGACAAATCCAAGCAGCTACAACAACAGTTTCAAAAATAATAAAGCAGTAGTGTAATCAAGCTAAAAAAGGTGGTTTCAATGGTGGTGGAAGGTTCATGGTTCTCGAAGAAGAAGGAACAAGGAAGTAGATGGGTATCGACGGTGGTGAAGATTGTTAACACCTATTTCCTTATGAGGTAAGGTTTAGTGTGTCAACTCAATACTAGAAGTAGCCTAGCTTTAGGAGGGCGGAGTGTTGCCTATTGATGTTTACCCTTGGGAAATAATCCCTGCAGACCCGGTTCACAAGTGTAGAAACTTGTGGGGTGGCTTAATCAATCTGTCGTCCGTAGAGCGTAAAAGTGCTAGCTGGATGACTTCTAGTGAGAGAAAGTAGAGAGAGAGAGAGAGAGAGAAGTAAAGTCTCAGCTCTCAAAGTTGTCAGAATGACTGAACTCTGTAAAATGACTACCCAAGGGGTCTATTTATAGTGTCATATCCACCAGATTGCTCGGGGACACGTGTCAAATGATGATACGTTCTGTTATCCATGATCCGAAATTTATGCTGAAGGTGGCGTTCTCCGGCCAGGGCTTACGCGCTAGGCGGCCTTCAGGTCTTAAGCATGATGGAGCATCCTGTACAGCGGAGAACGCTGAACGGACAACTTCACAGAACTGTTGTTTCCAGCCTTCCTGATGCTACTTTTATGCAACCATTACGCCTTTTATGCATGTATACGATAGGATACACCATTAAGTCCCCCCAGTTTAATGACTTAAGCATTTAAAAATTGATTAAGTTGTTAAACTTGGAATAATGCATGCCAACCAAGTCTTCACGTTTTCCTTTTGCATCGGGGAGCACATCACAGGCATTAAATGATAGGTGAATTTTACTGACATATTGATGATTGCTTTTTGTACAGCTATAATATCGCACGCGCCTCTAGCTGTAAAATGGCTTTTCAATGTACTCGCCTTTTTATCTTGTCCTTACACGTGTGCGGCTGAAAACAAAACCCCCAAAATCACCACTGATTACAGCTGTTATATCTTTTTGTTTTTTAACCACCATAAACCCTAACCGATCATTTACTTTTACAACTTCCTTCTACAGTGTTCATCTTCTTCCATCAATACCTTCTTTACCTCCTGTTTCATTAGAACATTAATGGCAGCCATAAAGGATGTTTCAGCTATTCATATCAGAGTAAATGAGAAATATTTGGGCAAGCTACTGCAACGTTTTCCTAGATTAGCTGGTGTTGAACCAGTGATTCCTGCAATTAATGCCAGAGCCTGCTCACCGGCCCCTGGCAAGGTTGCTATTTATGGCCATTCAATTTTCAATTTTTGCTTACGTCTGCCATTTACACCATTCTTCTTAGAAGTTTGCAAGTTTTATGGTGTTGCTGTTGGTCAATTCGAACCAGCATCAATTCGAAAGATTCTGATTTTTGAAATGTATTGTCACGTAAGGAATATTGAGCCATCTATTCGGATATTTTGCCATTTGGTACGTATAGCACGCCATGAAAATGGTTGGTTCACATTCAATAAAGTTCATGGATTTCTGAAACCTGCACTTGATCATCCCGGCGATAACTGGTATGCTTCATTTATCTTTATTAATGAAGATGCAATTGATAACCAATACTCAGCTACTCGAGTGTGGCGCAAATACTCGCGTACCGTATCAGTTACCTTTCCAAAACTCGTTACCAAGGAAAACACTTTGTTTAAGAAGATTAAAGCTGAACAAATCAATGACATTAAATATGGGGAACACATGCTTTCTCTGACATCCGTAAGCCAAGATTGGGATATCACACAAGGTTATGCCTGTGTTCTTGCTGGGAGGAAGAGTAAGCATTTACTTTTGCTACATATGCTTAATAAGATGCTCTCCTTTATCTATCCAATTAACCACTGTGACTTTTAAACTTTTGCAGAAATTACTTCGCTTACCGCCATGCGGTCATCGTGTTATTCACAGCTTACCTTTTCTACTCAGAAAATTATTGATGATACCCCCAAAATAGATGAAGTGAGGGAGGAGGAAGATGAAGATGAAGAAGATGAAGAAGAAGAAGAAGAAGACATAGGTATGAATCGAGTTGCCTCTAGAGAACGTCATGCCTCGGGTAATGAAAATGATAACACTGAATTATGTAAAATACCATACCAAAACCTGTACTTGTTTTCTTGTATGCCCAGTACTGGTGGATTTTATAATCCAAACCCTTCCTTATATTTTATGCCACCCTTGAAATGTTGTGAAGCATATTGGAACTCTTTTATAAGTAACAATTTCCCTTTATCTCTAACAGCTAGTGCATCATACCAAGATACTACATTAGTGACTCTTCCGCCTTCCGCCAAGAGGACAAGAACAGGTCAAATTTCTCCGTCATCCGCTCAACAAGGAGCTGGCCTTAGTTCTTCTCAACAATAAATTATGCTTCCCAATCTTGACACAAATATGCTTTCCTCCCTTTTAAAAGGACCACCACACTCGTACGAAGATTTCATGACTTTTTTGAATGCCATGGTGTGTCCTTCACTAGCCCAATTCTTTAGTAGCCTATCTGATGCAGACGCCAAGAAGGTTAAGGCACAAAGTATCATTCTGAACATTGCTTCTGGCTTAAATGACCTTCAACGCCTATCTGAGTTGCAAAACACTGAAGTCACTACAAATAAGGAGCTATCTGCTGAAAAGGAGAAAGTAGCAAGGACTGAACAAATAGCTACAGAGATAAAGAGGGAATACGAGACAATGAAGAGGCTTTATGATAATAGCAACAATCAGAGGGCGGAGTATAAGGAGCAAGTTAAAGAACTATCCTCCAGAGAAAAGCGGCATCTGAGCAAAATTGATGAACTAGTAAAGGAGAATGAAAAAATGCTTGAGCAAAATAACATGTTGAAAGAACAGCTTAAAGCCAAAGAGGAGAACGAAAGACGAATGATAACTGGCATCCCTGCGCTTGTAGAGCGTATCTTTAATTGCCAAGCTCTGTCTCACAGGATACGTGAGTTTGTCCGTCTTACGAAGTCCGCTGAACGACTAAATTTTTTCAACTTTATGAAAAGAAAACTGCCAGAATTGCCAAGTCCAATGCCTATTGTTATTACATCGAAGATTAATGAAAACGCCATAAAAGAAGCTGATGCAGCTGGTGCACTAATAGAAAATATGAAGTTTTCTGATCTTGAAAATCTTTGTAAAAGGCCGAATGTAACAATAGATGATGTATTGAATTATACTCCGCAGGATGAATAAAATACTATGTTTTTATACATCTGCTTTTTCATAACGTTTAATATTGTACTTGGTTGTATATATTAGAAATATGCTGTAACTTAGTAAGATTGTTGTAGTGAACAATGCACAAGATATTGAGATTGTACTTTGCAATCATTATGCTTGTAAACATTGAAATCATATTCTCCGTTATACGCTTTCCGTCATAAAACTCATGAGGAAAAGTTATGAATTATTTTCGCCTTTAAATATTTTGCTGGACACTATGGTCCTTTTTCCGTTTTGCTCTGCATTTTGTGTATATAAGTTGTGTCATGACATTTTTTTTTTTTTGTAGATTCTTTTCATCGCTTTGATGCTTTAGTGAGTTCTACATGTCTCACTATCGATACAACCATTTTGAGTATGATTGTACTTCTACCACCGAAAGGCTTTCTTTCTTTCTGCGGGTAGGGATGACACACAACTATGTGACACCTGGGCTAAAAAATCCTTGGCCGGATAAAATTTATGAAAAATATTGCCATAAGAATAATTGTTATTATTCATATTCTTAAAGAAATTTTTACATTTATGACTATATCTCATGCATTTGACAGTTGATCAAGCTGTCCATGCATATAGTGCTACGCATAAAATTTCTTTAAATTCATTGCATTCCAAGCTCTTTCATATTGCTCGCCGGAAGGTGCAGCAAGCATGTATGATCCATTCTGATTTACTTTTGTGACCTTATAATGTCCTTCCCATTTTGGGGCTAGCTTTCCAAATTTGATTTGCCTGCTTGTCTCATTATCACGTAGTACTAAATCACCTACTTCAAACTGCACATGCTGCACTTTCTTGTTGTAATATTTTGCCATTTTATGCTTGTGATCTGCTTGCCGGATGGCGGCCATCAACCTTCTTTCTTCCAACAAGTTGAGATTCTCCCTTAATGCCTCAGAATTAGCCTCAACATCAAATGCCATAATGCGTTGCGTTGGCACACATATTTCAGCCGGTATCACTGCCTCTGTTCCATACACTAAACTGAAAGGTATTTCCCCCGTTCTCCACTTTGGCGTCGTCTGGTGTGCCCACAATACATTTGGCAGCTCATCCACCCATCCAGTTTGACTCAGACCCAACCGTGCCTTAATGCCAGCAATGATTTCCTTGTTGGTAACCTCCACTTGTCCATTCGCTTGAGGATGAGTAACATATGTAAAGTTTTGCTTTATGCCCAACTCTTCACACCAACTCTGAAATGGATTTTCTGCAAATTGCTTGCCGTTATCGCTGACTATTTCATTTGGCACCCCATAACGGCATACTATATCATGCCAGAAAAACTTCTTGACATTTTCTTCTGTGATTTTTGCTAAAGCTTTTGCTTCAACCCATTTCGTGAAAAAATCAATTGCTACCACCAAGAACTTAGCATTACCAGTGCTTCTATTGAATGGCCCCACAATATCAATAGCCCACTTGCAGAACGGCCAAGCGGATGACACCGGTATCAAGTCATACTTTGGAAGACGCTGAATTGTACCATGCCTCTGACAATTCTCACATATTTTTATGATTTCTGCGACATCCCGATAAAGGGAAGGCCAGAAATACCCTTGTCGCATGATCCATGATGCCACAGTATGGAAACCAGAGTGTTGAGAACAAACTCCTTTATGCATTTCTTTGACCACTTTTAATGCTTCATCATCGGTTAAACACCTTAACAATGGACCATTGTATGATTTTCGATAAAGGACACCATTAACAATTTCATACATTGGTGCAGTCACTTTTTTTCTTCTTGCTTCTGCCTTATCAACAGGTAACCATCCGTCAAGCATATATCTCAAATATGGAGTCATCCAAGTTTCCTTAGCTTCTTCAACTATTGCAATAATTGGTTTTCCATGTATTGATTTCTCTTTAAGCTCTTCAACCAACACTCGTTTGTGCAAATGATCAAAGGTTAAAGTAGCTAACTTGCTCAAGACGTCAGCTTTTTTGTTCTTATTTCGAGGGATTTGCACGACTTCAAGGTTATCAAATTTCTTTGAAATTGCCTCCACCAACTTTATATATTGCCTCATGGATGTATCCCTTGCATCGAACGTTCCATTAACCTGCTGGGCGACAATTTGAGAATCAACACATGCTCGTAAATTTGTTATGCCCATTTTTACCGCTATGCGTAGGCCGGAGAGTAATGCCTCATACTCTGCTTCATTGTTTGAAGCATAAAAACAAAATTTCAATGCATAAGTATACTCTTCACCGTCTGGACTTGTTAAAACTAGTCCTGCACCTATTCCCTCTTCACTGGATGCTCCATCAGTGTGTAACTCCCACTCATGCTGTGATGGTGCCATTTTGTTGTCATACTCTACTTTTTCATTTGTCTCCAAGAGGAAATCTCCCAAAATTTGTCCTTTAACTGCATTCCGGGGAGCAAAATTGATTTCATACTCCCCCAACTCGATGGCCCATTTTGCTAAACGGCCAGATGATTCTGGACGCCGGAGTATTTGCTTCAATGGCTGATCTGTTAACACTAAAATGGGATGACCTTGAAAATATCTTCGTAAACGTCGTGCAGTATGCACAAGGGCATAAACCATGCGGTGAAGTGGTGGATAATTTGTTTCACTAAGCTGCAACACTTTGCTAACAAAATATATAGGCATTTTCACGCCGTTTCGTTCTGCGATTAGGACAGAACTTATTGTTTCCTTTGAGACAGCTAAGTATAAAATTAGGGTTTCCCCCTCTTTTGGTGCTGTTAATGTAGGTAATGTTTTTAGCAACTGCTTGACCTCTTGGAATGCATTTTCGGCTTCCGCCGTCCACACAAAAACTTTTTTATTTAAACAGCCCTTTAACACCTTCATGAATGGAAGCGACTTTTCAGCTGCTCTGGACAAGAATCTTGTTAATGCTGCTAGACATCCATGTAACCGTTGAACATCTTTCTTGCTAGTTGGTGACTTCATACCTTTAATTGCTTGAATTTTCTTAGGATTAGCTTTAATACCACGTTCTGTGACAATATGACCTAAGAATTTTCCCTCTTCTACACCAAACGTGCACTTCTTGGGATTTAATTTTATGTTAATTTTTCGCAGAGATGCAAAAGTTTCCTGTATATCTCGTAAAATCTTTTCTTCAGTATGACTTTTGATGACAATGTCATCAACATAAGCTTCTAAGTTTTGCCCAATTTGATCCTTAAACGCCATATCAATAAGTCGTTGATATGTTGCTCCTGCATTCTTCAAACCAAAAGGCATTTTCATGTAACAGAATATGCCTTCCGTCGTGTGAAAAGCCGTTTTGTCTTCATCTTTTAAAGCCATTGGGATTTGATGATATTCCTTAGCTGCATCTAGGAAACATTTGAATCGATATCCTGCCAATGATTCAACCTTCCAATCAATTTCAGGTAAAGGATAATTATCCTTTGGACATGCTTTATTGATATCCGTGAAATCCACACACATTCGCCATGAGTTATCCGGCTTCCTAACCATGACTGGATTGGCTACCCATGTCTGATATTTGACCTCTCGCAAGATCCCAGCATCCACCAAACTTCGTACCTCATCACGGAGGAATTTGCTTCTTTCTGGCGCCATGCCACACTTTTTCTGACAAACGGGATGTATGTTGGGATTCACGTTTAGCCTATGCTCTACAATTTCCCTTGGAACACCGGTCATATCAGACGGTTGCCAGGCAAAAACGTCTAAATTTGTTGTCAAAATGTTGTATAATTTTTCTTTACATTCGGCGGACAATGTGTGCCCAATTATGATTTTTTTATCTGAAAATTTAAGATCGGTGAAATTGACCCATCATCATGTATGATTGGCTTAATTATTGCCTTTGTTACTTGAGAACACTCAATTGACTTTGCCGTTCTGCATATAACGTTGCTACTCCGCCTGGCGTTGGAAACTTCATCATACCATGTAGAGTTGATGTTACAGCTCCAAACGTCATTAAAGCAGTTCTTCCCAAAATTATGTTGTACTGTGAATTTGCTTTAACCACCAAGAACTCAATGTTGGCTGTGCGTCTTAGGGGTGGCTTGCCCAAGGTTACTTTAAGCAGAATACTTCCTTCAGACCAGGACGGCTCACTTGTAAAACTTGCTAATGGCACATATGTTTCCTTCATTTTTTCTTGTACATCTTTGGGAAGTTGTATGAAGAAATGTTCATACATAATGTCTGCTCCAGCTCCTGTGTCAGTGTAAATGTTGCGTATTAAACAATTAGCAACTCGTGCTTCAATAACTACTGGACCATCGGATGGATTTGTGTTGCACATAGAAGGAAATGATATTAATTGCTCTTCCCAATCTTCTAACACTTCTGCCTTCCTCCGTTGTCCAGCTTTCCATGGATGTATCATGCCCACTTCTATGGGTATGAATTCGTTATCCTCGCCATCTTTATCAGTGTTGGTGAGATGATTCGTCTTAATAACGGATGGCGCCATTGTTAACACCTATTTCCTTATGAGGTTAGGCTTACTGTGTCAACTCAATACTAGAAGTAGCCTAGCTTTAGGAGGGCGGAGTGTTGCCAATTGATGTTTACCCTTGGGAAATAATCCCTGCAGACCCGGTTCACAAGTGTAGAAACTTGTGGGGTGGCTTAATCAATCTGTCGTCCGTAGAGCGTAAAAGTGCTAGCCGGATTACTTCTAGTGAGATAAAGTAGAGAGAGAGAAGTAAAGTCTCAGCTCTCAAAGTTTTCAGAATGACTGAACTTCGTAAAATGACGACCCAAGGGGTCTATTTATAGTGTCAGATCTACCAGATTGCTCGGGGACACGTGTCAAATGATGATACGTTCTTTTATTCGTGATCCGAAATTTATGCTGAAGGCGGCATTCTCCGGCCAGGGCTTACGCGCTAGGTGGCCTTCAGGGCTTACGCATGATGGAGCATCCTGTACAGCGGAGAACGCTGAACGGACAACTTCACAGAACTGTTGTTTCCAGCCTTCCTGATTCTACTTTTATGCAACCATTACATCTTTTATGCGTGTATACGATAGGATACACCATTAAAGATGCTAGGTTCAAAGGTGGTTTATAAGGTGGTCGATGGGTTATGTCTCGGTGTTGCTCGAACAACAAAGTAGTAGCAGATACGGAGTTTGATAGTGACGGTTTGCATAGGTGGTTGTTTAATGGTGGATCGTGGTAAGAGAAAGGTGTCGATGGTGAGTCAAGTATAGTGGTGGCGGTTTGATCAAGAAACATGAAAAGAAATACATGAAGCTTAAGTGATGAGTCACGATGTGATTGGTGATTAAAAGATGACGAATTGTAGCAGGAGCTTGGTAAGGATGTTTGTTGTGGTTTTTGATTGTGAATAATCCGACGGTTAATAGCAACACAACAGGTGATGGTGTAGTTGTTTTTAAAGTGGTGAAGGTGGTGGTTCCTGGTGGTCTTTAGTCCTAAATAGAAACAACGGTAGCAGCACGAATGGTGAATAACAAAATTAGATACATAGATGGTTTTGAAAATGGTTGTGTTGATTTTCCATATGCAATGCATATGTACCTGTCTATATATAAACTATATACAATACATAAAGTGTAAAGAATAAAGGAAAGACACAGTAAATCTTGTGAATAAATTTAAATCACGGGACTTAATAAGTGTGTTCCCTGCCGACACTTTTGATACAGTGATGATTTTTTGCTCCGTTATTAATCAGTGACGGATAAAAGTCTTCGAAAAAAATCCAAATTTTTAAATTAACTATATTTATTTATTTTGGTCATTACCCTATATATACTAAATCCCATGAGGGATTTGGTCGTTTTGGCTAAAATCCCATAACAAACGACAATGCCAAAAAAAAAAAATTTAAGCCCACCCCCAAACTTTGAACAATTTGCAAATTCAACCCCCAAAAGAGGGGTATAAACAGCCATTTCACCATTTTAATTAATAAACTCCACCCCAATTTTTAACGGAGCATATCTTCTCGCTCGACACGCGTTAAATTTTTTCGAAACCACCATTCAACTCGAAATAATCTTGCAAACCCAACGCAACTAACTATAAGCGAAACGGACGTCTTTCAAAAAACAAACCATTATGTATACTAGGTACTAATCTCGTGTATCCAAACACAACCGTAGCAAAACGTTTTTTACATCAGCTATGATATGCAACCCGAAAGACCCCGCGGCATCGCTCGGGTCACTTTTGCTAGTTATGGTATAAATATAAAAAGTGTTAAAATCAAATAATTAGATCCTAAATATACTTTTAATAAGCCTATAACTTATATGACTCATTTTCGGATCACCTTTTATTTTAAAATCATATAAGTTCGTTTTTAACTTGATTAATAACCATCAAGATGATAAACGAGTGCTACGAGCATTTATTAAATAAATTCTAAATTATATATATTCAATGTACTTTTCATATATAGATAGATTTATAGTAATGTCATGTATTATTTTATTTACACAAATAAACTAACTCATATAAGTTTCTATTTCAAATTAAAATATATATAATTACATTTATATTTAAATATGTATGTATATATTTACAAATAGTCGTTCGTGAATCATCGAGAGCAGTCAAAGGTCAATTGAATATATGAACATCGTTTCAAAATTTTCTAGACTCAACATTACATATTTTTCTTATCGTGTCGTAAACATATAAAGATTAAGTTTAAATTTGGTCAGAAATTCCCGGGTCGTCACAGTACCTACCCGTTAACGAAATTTCGTCCCGAAATTTGAGTGAGGTGGTCATGGCTGACAATAGAAATGTTTTCATGACAAATATGAGTTGATGAATAGAGTTTTATCATCATCGAGTAATACAGATAAAACAATTCGATTATTCGAAGCGTATGAGTGAAGTTATCACAAAAGAGTGAATTGAATTAAGTAGAGGTTCGACTTAACTTTTGACGTAGTCACAGTTGATTTCCGGAATTCAAGGGATTTAAAGAAAATCTTTAAAATCTACAAGATATGGTTCTTCGGTGAATAAGGAAATTAGAATTTCTATAATTAAATATTGTGATCTGCCTCGATTACTCTGTCTGATATTTCCATTATAAATTAAACTCTTCCGTCCCATTATTCTCACCATTCCTATACTTTCTTTCTTAGTTCATACATCCAAAAGATTGTGAAAATGCTTAATCCAGTTCTAATACTTGATATTTTCCTAATTATCATTTCCGTCATCCTTCTTTCCAATCTTCCACCAGAGAAATCTGTTTACTTCTACTATTACCTTGGGTGATACTATTCTTAATTATACCGTGTCTTTATATTGCTATTCTTATTAATATCCATGGTTTGTGACCTCCGTGTTGTTATTGGGCTTTATATTTTCTCTTATATTTTAGAGTTATTTGCCTTTTTATTCTCTTCTCGACCTCTAGTAAAGCGAGTAATGGTCCAGAATTTGTAAGATGGAGTTTCAAATGAACTTAATGTTCTAAACAAAAAGAACGTAATAGCACGATTTGATTTGTCAAATTACCTAAATCACTGAGAATAGAACTATCAAGAATATACTTTCTTAATATGTTCAGAAGTTAAATAGAATGAAAGAGTTATGTAACATGGCACATGATGACGTTATGATCTGTGAATCATCATGTCCCATTAGAACTCAGCATGACTTACTGTAATATAATCACGTTAATCAGGTGTCATTATATTATACTAATTCATGCATCAATTTCTTTACATTTCTCTAGAATTCATTCATAAATTAAACTTAAATTTTACAGAAGTTTCCAATATAATAAAACACAGGAAGCACGAAGAGGTATATAATTTCGGACGAGAATATTTATGAAAATATCCTCAGAAATATCGAAGATATTTATGATGATATTTTGGAATTTCCAAGTTCGGAGGTTGATTAAGAAAATTTTTTCGCAAGATTTTAATATGACTTCGGAGCAAGATATTCTCTAAAGATTTCAACGGATCCAGAATTACCTGTATTCTTTAAATATAGGGTATGGTCCTTGTATTTGTCCTTGGTCTCCTTCGTGGTTAGCTCAATTCGTTTTCCAGTTTCGACTTTTCTGAGCTTTTCCAACATACTATTCTTTATCATCAAACTTCCGACTTTTAAGGTCTTTTACGGTTGCCTACAGTTTCTGCTACTTCATTCAGCTTTTTCAAAGTTCAGTGTATTGATTCGTAGGCTGGGTGCTTTTCAAGATTTCAAAATTGAAGATCGTAATTCTAGGAGATAATTGTTATATGTATACATATAACTATTGATGTAGAAATGCTACTAGATTCGAAATACTGATTGCTGATTCTCGGTAATTAGTATGACAATTATTGTTACAGGGTATAGATGAATACACGATGGGGTTTCAAAGAATATAATGTTTTTTCAGAAAGTACAAATTCATTGAAGTTGCTGGTAAGTTTACTGCTAATGTGGTGGAATATAAACAGTTCCCCGGTAACGATGATGACAGGCAAACTTATATATCAAGGTTATAATAAGGTTGTTTCGAACGAAAAGTCGAAGTTGACTTGCTGGAGCTGTGACAAAATTGACTAATTTTGGAAAGGAATTGCAAAGTTATTTTCGGTAATAACAATGCCAAAAGAGTTAACACAGATACGTGTTTAATGTTTACTCAGGTTCCAAGTGTTTTCAGGTGCATAACTATATGCATTAATCTGTTCTTTCGTAGTTGAAGTGCGGTTGATTCATTTTCTGGATTGAGGTGTTTTCAAAAATCATGAAAGGTTTGTACGCAGATTGTAATCGTCAAGATACAATTGAGGTTTAAGATGAAATCAAGTGGCAAACTTGAAAAAATGTTTAGTTTCATATGTTATAATCAATATTTTAATTCATTTTAGTTGTCCAATGTTATTAGTCCACAGTCGATAGTCCACAGTTAACAGTCCAATAATTCATATATAGTTTAATATATAATATTCGAATTAATTAATACGTATCGTGACCCATTATATACATGTCTCGGACTTGATCACAACTCAAAGTAAATATATATTTTAGAATCAACCTCAACCCTGTATAGCTAACTCGATCATTACTGCATATAGAGTGTCTATGGTTATTCCAAATAATATATATAGATGCGTCGATATGATATGTCAAAACATTGTATACGTGTCCCGATATTTAAAATGCGTAGATAACAGTATTTAAATGACGATAAATAAAGTGCGTAAAATAAATAACATAAATTAAATGACGATAAATAAAATTGATAGAATATAAATTACGATAAATAAACTGCGATAAATAAATTGCGATAATAAAATGTAATAAGGAATTAACAATTAGCTAGGATTTTGTAAGCGTGGATTCTTAACAAAATTTTCTCATGGTTAATTTGTTTGTTTCTAACAAATTTTATTTTTGTCCAATGTTTTCTTCATTATGCCACTTGTTGGATTCTGATAGATCAAAATCCAAATATGAAATTGAATGAAAAGGGTTATTCTGCAGTGAACGGATACGTATATCTGTGGTTGTAAATAGGATAGTAAATGACTGTTGAATTAGATTTGAAAGAATGTACAATGTACTTATTAATGTGAAATCTAAATATTCCTCGGGTATTACCTACCCGTTAAAATATTTTCACCATTAACAGTTTGTACAAAAGAATTTTTAATTACAATCTTTATGAAAGTATACCTACATATATATTTTCTTCAGATGTAATTATGGATTTAATGAGTTAATATGATATTAATCTAATTTGCTTTTTGGTTTAAGCTAAAATAAATAATCTCTAAGACTTTAGAGATTACATAATCGCCGCCTAATAGTTCTCCAATGAAGTTATGAATCAATACTTCATCGTTGATTCTTATTAGTACTCCTTGGTATCTATGGTAAGTACGATGTTGATGCTCGAGGTACAAATTGTGATGTCGAGGTGTGGAATGCGGATGTTGTTGTTGGTGGTACTGGTGTTGCCGGTGCTGTTGCTGAGGTTGGTAGGTTTTGCACCACGTTTTCCAAATTGATTACTCGAGCGTGAAGCTCGTTGACTTCTTTCATTACTCCGGAGTGATTGTTGGTCGGAACGAGCGGATGAATAAGGTTTAGAATTGTGGATAGAATATAATCATGGCGAGATATTCAGGAAATAAGGGTGAAAATGGTGTTTCGAACTGGTTCGCCAGTAAGTGCTTCAGGTTCTTCACCAAGAGTGCAGGTTGGTGTGTGGAAAGGATCGCCTTCCTCTCGTCTCCATCGGTTAAGTCAACTACGAACCCATCAGATGAATTGGGGATGGTTGATTGGTTGATTCATTCTGGTGACGCTGCCTCCGGAGCTTAGGTGAACATCCATGTCGGAATAGCTGTCGGAATAACTATCGGAATAACTATCGAAATCTGATGGACTTGAACTGGTTGAGGGATTCATCTCGTACGATCAGATGAAGGATTTTCGATAAGAAATAGATTATAGGATGTAGATTAGTACCCTGCAATACATAATTTACATATGCATATATAATACTAAAATCCCATAAGTTACGGAGGAATCTACGGAAGCTGTCAAGCAAAGTCTACAGTAATAGATACGCTAAGATATGAATTATCAGATACGCTAAGATATGAATTTTGTCTATACACTATTCATGCAGTCAATGCAGTCAAACGTGTCTAAACTAAGAATGATAAGCAGGTAATTTCTGACAAGAAATGATAAGCAAAACTTTTGACATGCAGACACGGTCGAAGTCCAGAGTCACTAATGCATCTAAACAACTATCAATTAGACACACTAATGCAAGACCTGGTTCGCTAAGAACACCGCTCTGATACCAACTCTAACGACCCATCCTAATCCATCTGGACGAATACATTACATTTGGTTACATCGCGAGGTACTTGACCTCTATATGAAACATTTTACAAACATTGCGTTCGTTTTTAAAAGACAAACTTTCATTACGTCGAAAGTTGATGGCATGCATACCATTTCATAATATGTCCAACTATAATTGACTTAATAATAATCTTGATGAACTCGACGACTCGAATGCAACGTCTTTTGAAATATGTCATGAATGACTCCAAGTAATATCTCTAATATGAGCAAATGCACAGCGGAAGATTTCTTTCATACCTGAGAATAAACATGCTTTAAAGTGTTGAGTTCATTAGTTTATCATAATCAATCATTTTCATCATTTTAATAGACCACAAGATTTTCATTTTCAGTTATCATAAATATACGTCCCATGCATAGAGATAAAAATCATTCATATGGATTGAACACCTGGTAACCGACATTAACAAGATGCATATAAGAATATCCCCATCATTCCGGGAAATCCATCGGACATGATATAAAAACTCGAAGTACTAAAGCATCCGGTACTTTGGATGGGGTTCGTTAGGCCCAATAGATCTATCTTTAGGATTCGCGTCAATTAGGCGTGCACTAATTCTCAAAATTAGTGATGTTCCCTAATTCTTAGGCTACCAAGCAAAAAGGGGCATATTCGGCTTCGATCATTCAACCATATAATGTAGTTTCGATTATTTGTGTCTATTTCATAAAACATTTATAAAAGCGCATGTATTCTCAGTCCCAAAAATATATATTGCAAAAGCATTTAAAAAGGGACTAATGAAACTCACGATACTGTATTTTGTAGTAAAAATACATATAACGACATTGAACAAATGTAGGGGTGGCCTCGGATTCACGAACCTATTATTCAATCATGTATATTAATACATGTAATGGTAATCGAACAAATATATATATATATATATATATATATATATATATATATATATATATATATATATATATATATATATATATATATATATATATATATATATATATATATATATATATATATATATATATATATATATATATATATTATTAGTGATTTTATTTGTTATTTTATATCATGTTTTCTTATTAATAACTTAATTAGATATATTTATCTTTATATAGATAATTAACATTTATTAGAAAAGTATTAATATGGTTAGGTTTTATGTCACAAATATATTTTTATATAGAAAATCTACATTTGATATATTAATAGTACTAATAATAATAATGTTTGTAATGTTATTACTAATAACGTTTAATGATAATACTAATAATTGTGATATAATTTTGTTAATAATAATAAATAATTTAGCAATAATAACAACAATAATAATAATAATAATAATAATAATAATAATAATAATAATAATAATAATAATAATAATAATAATAATAGTAATAATAATAATAATAATAATAATAATAATAATAATAATAATAATAATAATAATAATAATAATAATAATAATAATAATAATAATAATAATTAAGAATAATAAGTAAACTACCTCAAAGAAGTAGTCCTAAAAAAATCCCAAATCCGGGTTTGAACCCGCGACGTCCCGCTAACCCGATAACACCTTTAACCAATAGACCATTTAACATTTTCTGTTTTAACACCGGATTAAATCAATATAACCCCTAACATTTATGTTTCTCTTCTTCTTGTTATTCTAAAAAAAATGCCATAGCCCAGGCTCGAACCCGAGACCTCTAACTTAACACTCGCACTCTCTACCGTCGATCTGTCAATGCTTCTCTGATTTAAATCATATTCTAATTATATGTAAACCCTATATATATATATATATATATATATATATATATATATATGTTATCCTTTCTTCTTCAAAAACCAAAACCCCAATCATCAAAATCCTAATCGATATCATCACAGCTTCGTTATTAATACATCCTTCATCATCATTATTGATCGTTATTATTTCCATCATAGAATCATGATCAGTTAACCATTATCTAAATGGAATCGTCATTATCATCACATCCTCTTAATCTAAATCATTTTCATTATCATATCATCATAAACATCTTTATTTTTCTCGTTAATCTCCACCACCTATATCATCGTCATGATCATTTATAATCCTAATCATCTTACAACATCGTCATTTTTATTGTCCCACTTACAATTGCAGGTTCACAAAAAAAAAATAGGAGTAAGAAGATAAGCACACAGCTACAATAAACAGAATTATCAATCCATCTGCTTCGCAATAGTCTAATCTTAATATTGCGTTGTTGTATCATCATCCTTATCATGTCTTTTAAGGTCCATTAAAGGTCCGAGATCAATAGCCCATCTATTATAGAAATCGAAGCCCACTAGATCCAATAAGTTACGGTTGTTATAGACAGGAAGTAATATTAGATTAAATAATCATAAATGCAAAAGTAATCCCACTACTAAAAAGTTGAAAAGTGGTTGAGTGGCTTACTGTATTACTCATGCATTTATAATCGTCATCATCTTTTTTTTTATTCGATGGGTTTCATGGAAGTGGTTTGGTTGGCTTCTTGGTGTTCGACTTTAACAGACCACAGTAGGCTAAGTAGTAGTAAACATGCTTTAGGTGGTGGTGTTTAGTGGATTCTGACAGAAATTTGAAGAGAGGGAGAGAGATGAAAGTAGGGTGACAGAGTGGTGGTGATGAGGTGGGTGAGTGATTCTGGGTTGGGACTCAATTGAAACAGAAAAAGAAGGACGTAATAGCTGCAAAAAAACAGTTGTTTGGGTTCGTGGATTACAACCAAAAACGATAGTGGAACTCAACTTGTTGAGTGGTCTGGGAGACAAATCCAAACAGCTGCAACAACAGTTTCAAAAATAATAAAGCAGTAGTGTAATCAAGCTAAGTAAGGTGGTTTCAATGGTGGTGGAAGGTTCATGGTTCTCGAAGAAGAAGGAACAAGGAAGGTGATGGGTATCGACGGTGGTGAAGATGCTAGGTTCAAAGGTGGTTTGTAAGGTGGTCGATGGGTTGTGTCTCGGTGTTGCTCGAACAACAAAGTAGAAAAGTAGTAGCAGATACGGAGTTTGATAGTGACGGTTTGCATAGGTGGTTGTTTAATGGTGGATCGTGGTAAGAGAAAGGTGTCGATGGTGAGTCAAGGATAGTGGTGGCGGTTTAATCAAGAAACATGAAAGAAACACATGAAGCTTAAGTGATGAGTCATGATGTGATTGGTGATTAAAAGATGACGAGTTGTAGCAGGAGCTTGGTAAGGATGTTTGTTGTGGTTTTTGATTGTGAATAATCTGACATTTAATAGCAACACAACAGGTGATGGTGTAGTTGTTTTTAAAGTGGTGAAGGTGGTGGTTCCTGGTGGTCTTTAGTCCTAAATAGAAACAACGGTAGCAGCACGAATGGTGAATAACAAAATTAGATAAATAGATGGTTTTGAAAATGGTTGTGTTGATTATCCATATGCAATGCATATGTACCTGTCTATATATAAACTATATACAATACTTAAAGTGTAAAGAATAAAGGAAAGACACAGTAAATCTTGTGAATAAATTTAAATCACGGGACTCAATAAGTGTGTTCCCTGCCGACACTTTTGGTACAGTGATGATTTTGTGCTCCGTTGTTAATCAGTGACGGATAAAAGTCTTCGAAAAAATCCAAATTTTTAAATTAACTATATTTATTTATTTTGGTCATTATGGTATAAAATTCGATCATTAATTTATTAACTAAAAAAAATACATCAGCTGTCCCTCTCATTTATGGGTAAAATATAAAAAGTGTTAAAATCAAATAATTAGATCCTAAATATACTTTTAATAAGCCTATAACTTATATGACTCATTTTCGGATCACCTTTTATTTTAAAATCATATAAGTTCGTTTTTAACTTGATTAATAACCATCAAGATGATAAACGAGTGCTACGAGCGTTCATTAAATAAATTCTAAATTATATATATATTCAATGTACTTTTTATATATAGATAGATTTATAGTAATGTCATGTATTATTTTATTTACACAAATAAACTAACTCATATAAGTTTCTATTTCAAATTAAAAAATATATATATAATTACATTTATATTTAAATATGTATGTATCTATTTACAAATAGGCGTTCGTGAATCGTCGAGAGCAGTCGAAGGTCAATTGAATATATGAACATCGTTTCAAAATTTTCTAGACTCAACATTACATACTTTGCTTATCGTGTCGTAAACATATGAAGATTAAGTTTAAATTTGGTCGGAAATTTATGGGTCGTCACATGCACAAATCAACAAAAGTCAATTTGACTCAAAATGATTTCCAAAATTTATACATGATTATTATATAGTTTAAATATCGTCGTTTTATATTTTTAAATATTTTTAAAAGATTTATTAGAGTGAATAATATACTTCATTTATTATTAAATAAAATTTTATTTAAAAATATACTTTTATATATCTTAAAGTTCATTTATTATCATAAAAATATTATGATAGGTTTTAATAAGGTAATTATATTATTTGTATTACATATTTATTTGATAAAATAACATTGATAATAATAATAAGTAAAAGTTGTATTATTTTGTAATAATAATTATTATTATTCTATTAATAAAAATATCAATATTTATATTTACTAAAAATGATATTATGATGAAATGATAATTCTAATTATGATTATTTTAATATTTACGATACTTTTTAATATTAACTTTAAAATAATAATTCTATTTATAATGGTAATAATAATGATATTTTATAATAACAATGACATTTTTATTAGAATGATAATTTTTGTTAAAATGATAGTTTTAATACTAACGATACTTTTAATAATACTAGTAATGATAATAATAATAAGAACGATAATTTTATCTAAATCAATATCTTACAATATTTTAATCTCATCATGATACTCATACTCATTATTTCCTAATTGATTCGTTTAATAGCTTTTAATCATCTTTTATATCGCGTTCATGTTAATGATAATAATAGTAATCATAATAATTAGATATTACTAATATTAGTTTTAATTATAATAATACTAATAGTAATAAATATTATGATATTATTAATGATAATACTAATAACTATAATAATAATAATATTAATACTAATTATAACTTTAACGATAATAACGATAGTAATAATATTAAAAATAACAACTTTTAATGACAATACTTTTTATTGAAAATGATATTAATAATAATAATAATAATAATAATAATAATAATAATTAAATAAAAATAGAACGACGATAATAACGACGATAATAATAATCATTTTTAATAATAATACAAGAATTCAATTGACTATAACTTCTAATCCGTTTATCGAAGCTATTCGAAATCTAAATGAATAGTTCTTATTTTTTCGCAAGCTTTTCAACGACATGCATATCTTATACCTTATCTCAACCGCATATGTAACTAATTCAGGATTCAACATAACCTATCTAATGGCAATATCAAAAGTACAAGCATGCATAATCCTATATACTCGAGCACTAGTCAGGGATACACTATTAGTATGTAAAAATTAAATTATGAGTGCTTACGTATCAATATTGAAATTCAATATTCCAGGAAAGGTACGTAGACGCAACGAAGATGATAAAGACTAGTTTGACCTCACGAACATACCCATTAACCATACCAATCACCTCCATAGCTATAACACATAATTTCTTTAGCCCTATCCCACTCGAAAAACACATTTTGAAATCACGCAAACAGAACCTCGTCGTAGTATTTTATGTATAATACATAATAATAATACTAACACTAATACTACTAATAATATATTTGAATTAATAATAATTAATATAAATATTAAAATAATTAAACTACATACGGAGTAATATGGATATAGAGAGATTGAGAGAGTTTGCAAAATGAATCAGAATCGAGTGAATTTATGTATGTGTCCACCCTTTACACCCCATGCGACCGCATGGGATTTCTTCACTTATTTCATGCGACCGCATGAAAGGGGATTCCAGCTCACATCGCATAATGCACCTTGCCGACACTCGATATATATTATTTTATAATATATTTAATTTATATAATTAATTATATATTATATTATATTTACGTTTATAGTAAAAATGTAATTATTACTCAAATGACACGGACGTTGTCACTCGACTCATGTCCCGCTTTCAGTTTTTCGAACACATTTTCGTACGTTTAGAAAACTAGCCTTTTACGTTACGCGACGTGTACCGTTATTAATAATTTGACTTACTCATCAATAAATTTCCTTATAAAAAAAATGTCACTTATAAAATTGAGCGTTGTGGTCGTTTGCTTCTATAAATCAATGTCTTGTTTGTTTATTAAAATATATTTAATAATATATTTAAAGTATCTCTTAAATAAAAATGTTTTATAACTATATTAGTATTGTAATACGTATATATATATATATATATATATATATATATATATATATATATATATATATATATATATATATATATATATATATATATATATATATATATATATATGTATGTATGTATGTATCTTTAATTAGGACTATACTTTAGGTGAGTATAAATGAAATGTTAATATAATATTTAGTTTTTCAAAACTAATTTATATTTCAAGGTTCGTTTTATTTAATTTAACTTGTTTTAAATAATAGGAGTTATTTTACCAATTAATGTTTTTAATATGAAAACTAAATAGTTGATTTATCAAGGGACACGAGTTAATCAAAGTAAAGCACACTTTTGAAATTTAAACGGGAATGTTTTCTAACTTTTGACTAACTCTCGTTAATAACACTTTGTTTGTAAAATCACTTTACCATTTTCCGAATAGGGTTAAAAAGGAAAGGTTTCCTAAATCAAAGTGGACCTCTCAATAGAGACTAGTAATCATAATTCAATGTATCTGATAATTTAACTTATCTTTTAGTTTCGTCAATAATTATTTTAAATATATTTTGAAACAAATATGTTTATGTAACGTATTATACGTCTAATGCCTTGTTAACGTTTTCAAGTTATAACATATACACATATACATATATAATCATATCTATTCATTTAATGGTTCGTGAATCATTGGAATTTGGCCAAGGTTTAATTGAATGTATAAACACAGTTTACAATTCTTGAGATTCAACTTAACAAACTTTGCTTATCGTGTCGGAAACATATAAAGATTAAAGTTTAAATTTGTTCGAAAATTTTCGGGTCGTCACATGTGCATGTTCAAAATGTTGAATAAAGCAATGTAAGGAACATAGACACAAAGATTTATAGTGGTTCGGGTGGATGTTAACTAATCCACCTTAATCCACTCCCCGATTACACTAATCGGGATTTCTTGCTTCACTAAGAACTTTTCTCCAAATCCGGTGGAGATCCGATTTATAAGTCTTCAACTTCTTTGGTAGACAACAAGCCTAATCTTTCTATCCCTTTGAAAGACCAACTCCAACCTAGAACAACTTGTCTTCACCTTGGACAAGTATTAATCTCCAAATGAGATTAATCAAGTTCCTAAGTTCCTTTAAGGATGTATATCACTAAGCTAGCCTATGCTTCTACTAAATGAAGTTACAAGACTTAAACACTTTGCAATGATGATCCTAAGACGATACTAGGACATACATTACACTAAATAAACTCACAAGATAAATGATTTTGATTAGTAAGTTTACAACAATCCAATTCTATATCTATAAGATCATAGAATCTTCTCTTGCTTGATCTCATTTGAGTAGTTATTGATGCACTTATGATCATTGGAAATAAGTCTTTGAAATATGCAAGAGGGTCAACTTCAAATGCTCTTCAATGCTTGCCTTTTATAGCGAGATTCAAAAAATAGCCGTTGTCACACGGTTGCCAGCACGATCGACCGTGGTTCGACCGCGCATGCTCCAGTCCAAAATATGTATCCGTTGTATGAACGTTTGACTCAGATTTGAACATCACATTTTGGAACCTTTACTCCTTCTAGCACCTGCAAAAGAAACCCAACATCCTATACAAGTACTATATGCATTAAGTGTGTGGGATTTGGTCTTATTGAGTGAAAGTGACATAACACTCCAAGAGTGGTAAACCCAACATTCTTGGAGAAGTGTCTTGATTGATATTTTGAGAAATCTCAGTTTGGTCAAGACTTAGTTAGTCACATTAATGCATTTGGTTCAATCCTAAAGACTAGTCAATATGTCATTAACTTTCTAGTTTCAATTAATCACAAGTCATATTCATTAAGTAGAGATTAATTGAATGATGTCTTTCTAAGATAATCACTAAGTGTGTAAAGACATCAATGTTAAAGCATACATGGATAAGTAATCACAACTTGTTACTTAGACAAGACCAAACAGACAATTGACCTTTATTCTTTTGTGAGCCATTTTACACTTAATTTATTGGAGTAGACAAGTTACTTGAATCCTAGTATTCTAACTAGTAAGCACATAGCAAGCATATTAATCAAGTTGGCAAATTGATGAGTATTAAATATATTAACAAGTAGCAATTAATACTCACACATAGCAAGAGATAGTTATTCTAAAATCAATCATATAGATATTTGCACAACATTGTAATTTAGGCTTTTAGCAAGCTTACTTGCAATATAACATATTGCATGATTAATGTGTAAGCACACATTAATGTCCAACACATGCACAAGGAAAGAGCAATCTCTAGTTGGGACTTAGTGACCATCCTAAATGTATCTAAGTGTATTTTAGAATTGCAAGTCTTTACTAGTTACACTTGAAAGCATTGTTCTTCATTTAGCCTTAATTAATCACTAATTCATATTTAATTGAAATTAATGTCCTAGTGACATTAGCTTAAGTGTGTTGGTACTTGATGATCACACTAAAGATATCTAGATAAGTTTTAAGATCACAAGTTATTGATTAACATTTATGTGTTATGCCTAATCATGGTTAATTTGTCATTAAGATATAATTAAGCGTAATTAACCAAGATTAGTGTTTTTATAACCAAGACTCAATTGATTATGGAAAGGACATCTATTCTAAGCGTGTTGAACAAGGTTTCATGAATTATAGATTTCGAGAACTAGTCAAATTGAATTTGGTCAAGAATGGTGACAGAAAAAAACTGCGGTCGCACTACGGTTGACCGTGGTGGCGACCGTGCAATTTTTTTTCACAAAACTGCGTTGAAATTCAGTTTGTGTTTCTACGGCTGGGTATGCGGTCGACCGTACTTTGACCGTGTATTTTGCTGACCTTTATTTTCATCACTTAAGTTTTGTTTGACTTGGTCATTTGCAAGATCAAGTATGGATTAGTGACCTTGCGTGTTTTATGTTAAGATGTCGATCATCACTTATGCATATGTATGTGTCATCATCAAAACATATTCTTTGGTTAAATATCATACTTAACTTTGTCGGTTAGTCCATTAACCAACATTCAACCAACACTAGTGTTAAGACCTAGGTTGGTCTAATTGATGTCAAGTATAATTTGAGTTAAATTTTACTTTCTAGAGTGAGTTTGAATTATCTCCCGAAGTGGTAATTGATTGTGTCCATTAAGTGTTAAATGGGCGTGTTTTGGCGAGCAAGGTGTGCTCCCTCGGCTAAGGGATGATTGTGTCGGATTCTCTTTTAGATAATGTATATTGTGCCTATTTATGATATAGGTGGATGCTTGCTCGGATATGAAGACGGAGATCATGTTATACATGACTTGTGCGGGTATTCCAAGGTGAGTGGAATAATTATACGTGTATGTATATGATGTATTTACTTGTGCGGCATGAAATGTGGGTTTAGTCGCGGTGTTAAGACACCACATTTTACATGACGGGTGGGTTAGTCGCGGTATTAAGATACCACTTCGGGGTTAGTGACATGTGGGTTAGTCCCGGTGTTAAGACACCACCCGGGAGTTCGTGATACACGTTGTTAAGTAAACTAATGGATGTTGTGAACACCGATGGTCTTTCGCGAGTACCATTCCCTTGTACTATTGGTTAACCATGGTTGTGCGATTTTGTATTAGCATATTAAATTGTGAACTATATGCTATTGGCGATGCTAGCTTATTGTGAATTGCGGATGTATAGTTTATGCATTGTGATTGCATGGTTGTTGAGTTGCTAGCTCGTATGCGGTATTTGTTTAAGTGTTTGCAAGTAAGTAGATTATATATGTATATGTATAATTATTGCATTCACTAAGCGTAAGCTTACCCCTCGTTGTTGTTACCTTTTTATAGGCACCATTTGTTAAGGAGAAGACTACTAGTTGCTATACTAGTTGCTTTTAGGTTGCTTGAGCTTGATGGGGTAGCTTTTGGATATTCGGACGTGGATTGGGGACTTGGTAAATCCCCGTGATTTTGCTCTTGGTATCGGGTTGGGTTATTAAGTCTTAACCCGATTTGTATTGTAAAGGGGTCATAATTACCCACATGTTGTGTAATGGATCGAAAGGCGTCGAATTGAACATTTTGGACTTGGTCAAATGGCAAACATGTGTTTCATTGTATAGTTGTTATTTTAAATACGTTAAAACTGTTTATGATTTAATTGGAATCAAATAAGGTTAAATGGTTTGGGTCGAAAGAGTAATGTACGTATAACAACATTGTTTTAATATAAAAAAGGATAAAAAAAATTGTTATCGTTTTCGGTTAAACAGATTTGGGTTGTTCCAGCTTAGGTTTTAGATTTGACATATTAGGTGGTGTCTAGAAAGACTAATCAGACTTGATTGCTGGATTTTTTTTAACATTCAAGCATCAATAGGATCATGTCTCTCTGCTAGATCTGTCTAGAAATTTATTTTGGTATCAGGAGTGTATTATACAGTGGATGATAACATATTCTTCTAGTATACAATACTTTTTATAAGCTCGAATACGATGTAGAAGTTCAGTCCAATGACATTTGATGAAGAGAAATTTGATGGGAAAATGTTCAAGCCAAGGATGTGTTGATTTAGTCCGGGTTACACAAGGCTTTGAAAAGTAAACCTAACTTTGTTCCGTGGCGGTGATTCTAGCAGTAAGTTCGAAGAAGAAGAATGTGTTGAAATGGACCAGAGAGCGACAAGTGTGATTTGTTTGTGTCTTGGAAAGAACGTGCTTGCAAATGTGTACAGGTTATCAACGGCTAAGAGCTTTGAGATAAACTGGAGCAGTTTTACCAGACAAGAGCATCTCAAATCGGTTGTATCTCAAGGAAGAATTCCATATTTTGTGTATGGATGAGGAACACAAATTTCAGATCATTTGAGCATTCTTAATGGTATTGTTTCAGAACTGTAGCTATCATGAAAAAGGATGTTCGTTAGCGGTTACACAATTACACATGGGCACTAGTTTGGTTTTGGTACACGTTGTATGGTTGAAACTGATGTTGATAACTAATGGAACTTCTGGGAAAGCCAGACCGAAAAGTTGCACCATAAGGTTTCATCTGGTTGTTCAACATGTGCTGAGGTAAAATTCTTATAATGAGATATTCTAAGTGTGATACTATTTATGGTGGAATATGACAATTTTGTTAAGAATTATGATTGTATGTGTTGACAATGATTGTCGTTTTTGACAATCTTCGATATGGATGCATTAATATCTTGTAGTGAGTTAAAGATAATGTCAACGACATTAAGATGAGGATCGTGAAGTTGTCGTCGAGAAAGTGTCTACGTCCAGGGGCGAGTCTATATTATGTGGTGTGGGATCATATGACCCCACTACTTTGAAAAAAAATTCTACAATGTATTTTTCAAATTATATAAGGCACCCCTAAATTTAACTATAAGACCCCACATATTTCTAAAATTTAGTGTTTTTAGAGGTAAACAACCACTAAAATATAATTAGCTTTTAAAGTTATTTTGAGACCCCCTTGAATTTCCATCCTGAATTTGCCACTGTCTACGTCGATTATCTTTGCAATGTGAAAGAATTGTTACCTTATTCTATCTAAAATGTGGAGATTTGTTCATTATATTTTGGTTACAATAATGGATATGGTTGCTTAGTCCACATTGGTGGATGAAAGAAATATGTGTAACTTCAAGCTATAAAAGATAGTTGTCCCACATAAGTGGGTAGAACAAGTTTGAGGTGAACTCCTTGATTATAAAAGGAGCTCATAGGATTACTTCAAACTCGCATCAATCAATAGATTTAAAGTATTTGACTGATTTTCTTTCTCTTCTTTAAGAGTTGTATTAGCCGAATCTTTGTAAAGTGTAGATGACTTAAAAGAGTAGTCTATATCATTGTAACAATTTGAGATATTGTGAATTTCTCTTTTTTGAAGGCCCGTGATTTTTCTATGATTTTTAATTTCCACGTTAAATGCTTGTGTCTATATTTTCTTTGCTTTTTGTAGTGTGATGAGAAGTAGTGAGATATTTTCTCATATATATATATATATATATATATATATATATATATATATATATATATATGATCAATGGGGAAATAACCAATTGGGGGGAAGCGGGGGAAAGTAAATTTTTTTTTTCGTTTTTTTTGGAATTTTTTTTTCCAGCATCAACATCACACGAAAATATGAACATTTAGAAAAGATACTTCGTGATGAATGTTATTATTTAGGCGGAAAAATGATCGACAAAAATAACATTCAAGATAATATTATTCGTGAAGAATGTGAACATTTTTTTTTTTTTCATGTTTTGTGAAATAAAAATTTAGCCCGATTTAGAGTTTAAGGTTTAGGGTTTAGGGTTTGGTGTTTTGGGTTTATGGAAACCCTAAATCCTAAACCCTAAACTCTAAACCGTTCGTGTTAAAAACTCAATCTAAATTCTAAATCTAAACCCTAAATCCTAAATTTCTAAACCCTAATATCTAAACCCTAATATCTAAAACCCTAATACCTAAAGCCTCAACATACGCTCGAAAAACACGTAATTGTTATATATTACATCTTCGAGCGTTTTCACGCCAAAATAAAAACATTTATCACAAAGTGTCTCTATTAAATGTTCATATTTTCATCCAATCTATAATGTTCGTGAACAAAGTTTTTTCAAAAAACGAAAAAAATAAAAATAAATTTTGCTTCCCCCCGATTAGTTACTTCTGTCTTTATCCTACCAGAGAGAGACAGAGAGATTGTATATAAACAAATGACCATACGTACGTATACAAAGAAATTAATAATGATCGATATTATTATTTTTTTGGCTAATGTAACGAATGCCATAAAACGAAGGTAAAATCATCGAAAGATGAAAAAATCGAACAAGGATACAACTTTTTAACGGCCAAGTTCGAAATTAGAAAATGAAAAAACCTAACCGCTATCTATGTACAAGCCAAACCAAACCCACGGGAAAACAACAAAAGCCCTGGTCTCATTAGACATACAAACCGAACCATGAATTCCGCTTTACAAAATCTATATACAAATCAAACTTGACCAAGACGGGAAAATCTAAAACAAAGCAAAACCACAACAAAGACACAAAAAGAAAACAATCTAGAGACAAGTGATCCTTGGCATCGCGTTGTACCACTTTGCCATCAACTTTGTTGCGTTCATACCTTTTTGCCAGAACGATTATCAAACTTATAAGTTAAAACATTAGACGAACCGTTTCCGACTAAAATATCCTACAAGGGAGGAATAACACCTTGTTGCACAAGGCGTTCGAAAAAATCGGGTTCACGTTCAATCGCTTCACTGTCCTCCCCATGATCGACATTGCTTTAATGAAATTTAGCGTAAAATTTGAAGGCTTAAAATTTTAATGAATTATGACATATAAATGTTACTTTTTGGAGTGTAAAAGTAAGTATGAATAAAACACGATGAGCGTCATTGAATATAATTCTCGTGTTCGTTTCTTGTCAACTTCAAGAACGCTTTATAAATTATAATTTAATAATAAGTAAACTTTATTGGATCCAACCAAATCAAATACTCCGTGCGGATTCCGCCATCATTTTCTACATCAACGTTTCCTTTTCAACTAGTACAGAATTGAGTGATATGTAATCCATATCTATTTAGTAAAATAATCATTTTATTCTCTCTATAAAATACTAGTACTAGATTTATTCAAATGAAATGACGACGTGTTGGATTATAGCTGATTGAAATGATTTACTATTGATACTAAAGAATTCAGCATATAACGCGTTTTTCTAAAACTTCTTAATAACAAATGACGTTGTATGTTAACAAAACATGTATGATGAAGCATTCACGATTGAAATATTCTTTTAATTATTCAGCAATTGCATCTTCCTTTAATACGCTCATATAAATTATTTACATACCACTTATCGAACAACGCACTAAATTCTTTTCTTTTATATATTAATGTAAAATGTAAAATATTACTCCAATGTTAATATGATATTTTTTACAAAATTCAAAGTGCTCAATTAAAAATGATTAGCAAATATATTATTGTCTTTCAAAATCATAATCAAAACTTTTAAGTGAACCATCAAATTTCAATCATTTCGTTTTACAGAACACATCATTAATCCCTAAATTTAGAGGAATTCTTTCTTCGAATATTATCAAGTGATTATCATGAACAAAATTGCAAGTTAAAAATGATGTCTCACATCCACAAATAAGGCACGATCCACAAATAAAATAGCACGATCTAAGAAAAATGATGTCTCACATCCAGAAAGAAGTACGTTAAGGGACGATCTTAGAAAAATGGCACATCCACAAATAATTGAGCGTTTGCATTATCAAATAATGATGTCTCACCCTCTTATCAAGTGATATTGTCAATTGCAATGTTAAGTTTATGAAGTTGATGTTTTGTTCTGTTTTTATTTTTTCAATGTCACACTAAAAGTTACATTAGTACTCAAAAGTTACGATACGAACAATATGTACTCTTGGATCACCTAATCATGGTGGCATCATTGTAAATAGTTCAAAAACAATTATCATTTAATTGGTGACATTCTAAAATACTATTTTAAAGAATTTTACTGCTATGAATATTACGGGTTTTGAATATATTATTCATCACATTGGTGCAGTAACTCACATTAAAATTTATTAAAAAAACCTTAACACTCATAATATTAATTTTGATTAACATTTATTAAATTATACGGAGTATATTTTTACATTGACCAAGCTCAGATTATTCGTAATGAATGTTAATTGCCCCTCCCTCAACAGTGCTTTACTCTCGATCATCTCTCTATGTGTTAATCTCCAAAGTTTTGAATTGAAGTAGATTAGTTCTATAACCTCATTGGTATTGATTATATTTGAAATGTTAATATACAAATTTTTTTGATCAAAAGTAGTAGTAGCTGCTGCTGCTAGTAGCAATAGGCGGTTACGGAGGTGAGTTTGTGGTTGCTGGAGGCCATGGTGTCGCTAACAATCACAGCAGGTCCTAGGTGACGGCTAGTGGTGGTTTACAGCGATAGTGGCTGCGAATGGAGCTTGATGGATGCCTGACGGCTTCTTGAGGCTGTCGACGGTTGAAGGTAATTCAGGTTATTGTTCACGCTGTCGACAGTCTCAGGAGGCTACCGGTGACCTTTGACTGCCGGAATCTGCGAGTTGATTTCTGATGGTAGCTGCTGGTGGTCGCCTACTGGAGCTGGCTTCTGGGGTCCACGGGTTTGTAAATCCTTCAAAAATTCGGTGACGATGGCCTGGTTTTTGCTTGGTTTGACTCTGAGCATACACTGTTTGGTTGTTGCTTAACTGTTGTGTTCACACCTTTCCCGTAGTCGAGTCTATTCGGGTGGACTCGATGTCGTTGCCAACATGTGTTGACTTAGTTTGACCTCGGAAAATTAATGTTTACCGGAGTGTTTCTATCGAGGTCCTTTTTTTCCGCTCGAACGGGGATTTGATCTTATTCGACAGGCTTGTGTTTCTCTAGTTTCGGACTTGATACGGGGTTATCGGGTATGAGAGGTTACTTTGGCTTGCAAGCCTCGGGTTAGGTACTACTAGAGTGCCCGGTGTTCATTTTAGTTGTGCAGCTTTTGAGTAGTGGCGCTTGCGGTGTTAAATATGAGATCGTTTTTATGTATTTTTTAGATTTGAGTTTGGTGGTTTGTACGTGTACTGTCTTTTACAATTTTAATGTGCTCGCTCTCTTTTAATGTTATCGTCCATTGTTTGTAGGATGATCAGAGCGAGACTTTACAATTTTTAGTTGTTCGTGTGTTTCACCGGATCTGAACGATCTTTATATATATAGTAAAGGGATCAAATGAGAACTTTGAAGCAATGAGAACTCTGAGAACTAAGTTAGTCGAGCAAAAAATAAGACGCGGCCGAACAAAAATATGGGTAGTCGAGCAAAAAAATTACGGCCGAACAAAAAAAATAGGTGCATTGTTTGCTTGGTTCTACATTTTATGTTGTGACGATCGCTCCAAATCCATATGGACGAACACGTCATTCATTGATTACATTGCGAGGTATTTGACCTCTATATGATACGTTTAGTAAACATTGCATTCTTTTGAAAAGGCACACCATAAATGTATATTTAAATCAAAGGTTTTCGACATTTGATGATTCCTACATATAGACAATCATCGTATATAATAGTTTACAATAGTGCTTTCGTTGACAATGCAGTCAAAATAAGGTACATGGTGATGAATTGGTGAATGCAACGTTTTCTTGAAAAATATGCCATGTAAGACTCCATGCACATAGCTTGTCTATCATATAAGCAAACAGCGGAAGACTTCTAGGGAACCTGAGAATAAACATGCTAACAAGTGTCAACACAAAGGTTGGTGAGTTAATAGTTTGTATGTTTCGCATAATCTGTATATAAAGATGGATCACAAGATTTCAGTTGTTTCATCCAGAAACGTTTATCAAAATATTCTACAAGATTGAGCACCCTGGTAACTTAACTTTAACGTTTCAATAAGTATCCCTGTTTTAACATACATGCAACCAACATGTACAATACACGCAAACCAACGTGTACTAAACTCAAATAGCATACGTCTGTTTTATAGTTCAGGCTAGGGTTTCTATACCTGGAACAGACGGGGATGTCAAGCCCTATGGATCCATATATAACTACTCGCGCCCACCAGTTCTTATAAATGGCAGTTACTAGTTACCAAAGCTAAGGGATTTTCGGTTCAAACTCAGTGTAGAATTTAGTATGTACTTGTATCCATTGCATTTAAAATAAAGTGCATGTATTCTCAGCCCAAAAATATATTGCAAAAGCAATTAAAAAGGGAGCAAATGAAACTCACGCATATAAATCTAGTATTTTCAGTATTTATAAACAGTCGCATGTATTCTCAGCCCAAAAATATATTGAGTAAAAGGGATCATATGAAACTCACCTTAGCAGCATATAAAGTCGTTCACCAAAATGTGATCGAAACACAGAATATCAAATAACCGTAGTCCTCAACCTAGAGAACATATGTTGGTCAATATATGTCTATCAAGCTAGGTCAGGTCATAGTGTATCACAATCCTAATGCTCGAGATCGAAAAACAAAAGTTATCCAAAGTCGTTTCAAAAAGTCAATTTTGATAATAGTTCAACAAAACGAGACGTGCCTTATATAAGGATTCATTTACCCGGCTGGTAGTATTCAAAAATCCAATTTATCAATCTCATAAAAAGGTTGTTTAAATCTTAATTGCGGATTCAAAAGCAATTCCAATTATTATTAATCATAATTCAGTTGATCATAACTTTTAATCCGTTCATCGAAACTATTCGATATCTAAATGAAAAGTTATTGATTTTTCGCTAGCTTTCCAAAAACATGTATATCATATACCTTTTACTAGTAATATATGTATTTAATTCGTGATTCATTAAAAACTGTTTAACGACGAAATTTAGCATACAAGCATATATAAATATAAATATACTCGAGCACTAGACATGGATACACAAAAGATAAAATATGAGTGCTTACGTATCAATATTGAGATTCAATATTGTAGGAAAGTACGTAGACGCAACAGAGATGATAAACACTAGGTTTGATTCACAAATATACCCCCGAACATTACCCATAACCTCCTTGGCAATAACCCATTATTTTCTTAGCTCTAGCTTGCTCGAAAACTCGTTTTGAAATCATTTGGACATCACTCCGTCGTAATATTTTATGTATAAATAATACTAATAATAATAATCATAAGATTAATAATAATAATAATAATAATAATAATAATAATAATAATAATAATAATAATAATAATAATAATAATAATAATAATAATAATAATAATAATAATAATAATAATAATAATAATAATAATAATAATAATAATAATAATAATAATAGAGAGGATAGAGAGAAAGATGGAAAAATTCGGCCAGAAACCTGGGCTATTTATAGAAGAATTCTGATTTCTGACCCCCATGCGATGGCATGGGTTTTGTGCCTATATGCCATGCGATCGCATGGCCCTCTGATCCAGCTCACAAACTTTTGTTTTCTTGTTTGTCGACATAATATTTAATTATATATATAATATATATAATTTATATAATTAATTATATATTATATTAAATTCATGTGCATAGTTGACTTGTAATTTTTGTCCCGATAAGTCGTACGTCGTCACTCGACTTAAGTCCCGGTTCCGGTTTTTCGAACGCATTTTCGTACGCTGAGAAAACTAGTACTTTACGTTTAGTGACTCGTACTTTTGCCAAAGTATAGTCTTAAATTATCTATAAACTAAACCACTCCAGATATAACTTATGCATTTGAGTGTTTTGGTCATTTACTTCTATAAATCATCGTCTCGTTAATAAAGTATATATGTTTAATCAAAACGTTTCATATCTAGTTAACATTATAATTAATCACATTGCAAAATATGTATATATAATTTAAAATAGTTTAAATAATAGATATTATCATAACACCTAACGTTTGTGCTTTAGAATTTAATTTGATATAATTTATTTATACGTCAACGTTTATTTTAATTTCTCAAATGTTCTATAAATCTATCGAATCGAACAACCAAATGTTACTATCGTTTATCAACAAATTTTGAAATCACATATATTCAATAGTCATATATACGTTTTAAATACACAATATAAATTATATATATATATATATATATATATATATATATATATATATATATATATATATAGTTCTAACAATTTACATTTATTCCGAATACCGTTAATCATGAATGATTTCTCAAATCAACATAGACTTCTCAACAGAGACCCGTAATAATATCATAATCCTTAAGAGACCCAGTAAATATATTTTACTTGAATCGTTTGGCATAATCTTTTAACTCTGTATCTAAATATATCTATCAGATAATCAAACCAATAAGTTTAATGCACAGTATCATATACTCAACACTTTGTTATGTTTTTAAGTTATGGTATATATATGTATATATTTACATAAAATTGTTCGCGAATCGTTGAGAACAATCGAAAGGTAATTGAATAGTTCAAAAATTTTGAGATTCAACTTTACAGACTTTGCTTATCGTGTCGGAAACGTTAAAGATTGAGTTTAAATTTGGTCAGAAATTTCCGGGTCATCACAGTACCTACCCGTTAAAGAAATTTCGTCCCGAAATTTGAGTGAGGTCGTCATGGCTGACAATAAAAATGTTTTCATGACGAATATGAGTTGGTAAATAGAATTTTATCACCATTGAATAATACGGATAAAACAATCCAATTACTCGAAGCGTACGAGAGAAGTTATCATAATAGAGTGAAATGGAGAATAGAGATTCGTCTTATCTCTTGATGTAGTAACGATTGATTTCCGGAATTTAAGGAATAGGAAATCTTCATAATTTAAATAAGATTTGATTCTTCGAAATTTAAGGAAATCAGGATTTCCTTTGATTAAATGCGTAATCTGCCTCGATTGCTATGTCTGATATTTTGCTATAAATTAACCTTTTCCGTTTCATTTATTTTTACCACTCTTATAATCTTCTTTCTTATTTCATACTTACAAAAGATTTGTGAAAATGCTTCATCCAGTTCTGATTCTTCATATTTTCTTGGTTATCATATCATTCATTCTTCTTTTTCATCTGCCACCAGAGGAGGTTATTTTCTTCTACTATTACCTTGGGGTTATATTGTTTTTCATTCTCCCGTGTCTTTATATTGCTATACGCATTGATATACACGGTTTGTAATTTCGGGATTGTTTTCGGGCTTTATATTTTCCATTATATTTCGAAGCTTCATGCTTTCGTTTTCTCTTCCCGACTTTAAGTCAAGCGAATAATGGTTCAAAATTCGTAGGTATGGATTTTGAAATGAACATAATTAATGTTCTAAGAAAGAAACGGTAATGGCACAATCTGACTTGTCAAATTACCAGAATACCTCGAAAAAGACCGAATCATCAAGAAAAATATTTTCTTGATATGTTTAGAGGTTAAATAGAATGAAAGAGTTATGTAACATGGTTCATGATGAGGGTATGATCTGTGAACCTTTATCACGTTCCATTAGAAACTCAGCATGACTTACTGTAATATAATCACGTTGATCAAGCGTCATTATATTATACTAACTCATGCTTCAATTCCCAACACTACTTCAAAAACATCTATTTTTCGAAATTTTCAGAAATTAGAAACTAAAATAGTTTCTTTTATGATGTAACACAGATAGCGTGAAGAGATAAATGATTTCAGATAAGAATAGTTATGAAAATATCTTCAGAAATATGGAGGATATTTATAATGGAAGATACGATGATATCTTAGAATTTCTAATATCAGAGAATGATGCGGAAAATCTGTCTGTGAAGGTTTAGAATAAGAAGTAAGGTTCTTACTAATGGTTTCAGCAGACACTGAATCATTTGGATTCTTTGAAGGTAGATTTCGTCCTTGTGATTTGTCTACAGCTTCCTTCATACTTTGCTCAACCCGTTTTTCAGTTCCAAACCTTCTCTTTTTCTGTGCTTTTCCAACACACTACTCTTTATCATCAAACTTTCGACTGTTAAAGTCGTTTACAGGTTTTGCTGCTTCATCAGCATTTTTCCAAAATTCGGAGAACTAGTTTCGTAGTTTGGGGTGTTTTTCAGAAACTTCACATTCGAAATATGTAAGTCTAGAAGATAGATGTTATATATATATAACTGTTGTCGTAGAAAATGCTGCGTGATTCAAAATACTGATTGCTAATTCTCGGTGGTTGGTATGGAAATTATTGTTACAAGATGTGGATGAGTACATGATAGGGTTTCAATGAGTATAAGGATTTTTTAAAAGGTCAAGGATTAATAAAGTTGTTTGGTAAATTTACTGCTAATGTGGTAGAACATGAAAGTTTCCCCGGTAACAAAACCGTATATGCCAAAGTTACCGGTCTGAAAGGTCGTCATTGACTGGTTGAATGGTTGATAATACTGGATACTTTGAAAAGGAATTGCAAGATTATTTTCGGTAAAAACAACGCTAAAGGATCTTGCACGGTTTTGAAGTCAAAGTATAGCTTTGAAAGATGTAGAGATCTAGGAATGATGTCACCGGTTCAGAGTTATGAATTGGATTCTGATCCGTCAATATCAGAATGTGTAATTGAATTTGTATGAGATGATTGTATATCATTGTGAGCATGATTAATAGATTTGTGAATCAAAGTTGAAGAATGTACAATCTAACATATTAATTGTGAACTTATATATTTCCCGAGTATTACCTACCCGTTAAAGTTTTCACAATTAATATTTTGTACAAAAGAATTTTCATTACAGTCTTTATGAAAATATATGTATGTATATTTTCTTCAGATGTAATACTGATTTAATGAGTTAATATCATATTAAGCTCATTTGATTTTTGGCTTGAATTAGAAATGAATAATCTCTAAAACATTAGAGATTGCATAATCTTCGCGGAGTATTTCACTAATGAAATCAATATTCTTATTGATATTCCTCGATAAAGGATGTTGGTATTCGTGGGATTCTTGCTAACTTCGCAAGGTGCAAATGATGTTTTCTAGAAAGTTTCGAGTGCATCGAAGATGAAAGTGTAAAATCAACCATGTTATTGAATAATACACTTGGTTTATTATGAAACGAAATTCATTGAATTGAAACAAAGATTGTAGTTAACGAAGGTTGTACATCATAGCATATTAGTAATATGAATTAACCGAGTAGTTAAGTTCCTTACATAATAGCTTAGTAAAGAAAGATTTATTAGGGTTTAAAATTTATATATATAAGATATACATATAAATTCTTCGGAGGGAATGAGTTATTATTTCATAACTCGTTGATTCAATATACGCGTTATTGATTCACAATGATGTCCACGGTAATTCTTGAACTGGCGGAGCTTGTGATGTTAGAGGTGCTGACGATTCTAATGATGTTGACAGCACTGACTGTGTTGGTGAGGCTAAGGATACTGTTGATGTTGTGATATAACAAGTCTAGCTTGTAAATCATACATTATTCTGATCAAGGTTTCTACTCTATCTGATTTATGGTTAAGGCTAGAATAGATAATCTCTAAACTTTAGAAATTACATAATCGCCGTAGAATGTTTCTCCTATGAAGTTATGAATCCATACTTCATTGTTTATTGTTGTTGATACTCCTTGGTATCTATGGTGCGTATGATGTTGATGTTCGAGGTACAGATCGTGATGTTGAGGCGTGTGATGTGGATGTTGTTGGTGGTGGTAATGGTATTGTTGGTGTTGTTGTCAGTGGTACTAGTGATGTTGGTGCTGAGGATGGTGATGTTACTGGTGTTGGTGATACTTCTGGTGTTTGTAAATTGTGTACCGTGCTCTCTAAAGTTAACACTCGAGCTCGAAGTTCTTTAACTTCTTTTACTAACCCTGGTTGGTTATCGGTGTGAGGTAGAGGTCAGATATCTTTTCCAGTTCCGTTAATGGTAGCTTCAAGATGAAAAATTCTCGCAAAAAGAGTATAAACGGTGTTACGAACAGGTTCACCGGTAAGCGGATCGAGTACTCCGACGTTAGGCGGTAAGTTCGGCTCGTGGTATGGATTACCTTCTTCATTTCTCCATAGAGTAAGTATTTCGTGAACCCATCCCCATTTTCTAAAGAAATCACGGTAGTTGATCAGTCGGTGCGGTCCCGTCACGCTGTCTTCGGAGTTGGAGGGACTTGGTCTATTCGAGGAGGCCATCTTACTTGTTCGCAGAAAGTTATGAAATGATTCTTGGTATGAATTGAGGGTTGAAAACTGGATGATATCTCCGTCTTCTCGTATACGTATATATATATAGTACAAAGATTTCGTAATTTACGGAGGGAAATTCGAAAAATGCCAAATAAGATTCACTGTAGTAGATATGATAGGATATGATTTGTCTATTCACCGTGTATGCAATAAATGCAAAAACACGTGTCAAGATGTAAGATTGATAAACAGGTAATTTCCGACAAGAAATGATAAGCAAAACTATTGACATGCAGACACGGTCGAAGTCCAGACTTACGAATGCATCCTAACATCTATCAGTTAGACACATTAATGCAAGACCTGATTCGCTAAGACCAACGCTCTGATACCAACTGTGACGATCGCTCCAAATCCATATGAACGAACACGTCATTCATTGATTACATTGCGAGGTATTTGACCTTTATATGATATGTTTTTTAAACATTGCATTCTTTTGAAAAGGCACACCATAAATGTATATTTAAATCAAAGGTTTTCGACATTTGATGATTCCTACATATAGACAATCATCGTATATAATAGTTTACAATAGTGCTTTCGTTGACAATGCAGTCAAAATAAGGTACATGGTGATGAATTGGTGAATGCAACGTTTTCTTGAAAAATATGCCATGTAAGACTCCATGCACATAGCTTGTCTATCATATAAGCAAACAGCGGAAGACTTCTAGGGAACTTGAGAATAAACATGCTAACAAGTGTCAACACAAAGGTTGGTGAGTTCATAGTTTGTATGTTTCGCATAATCTGTATATAAAGATGGATCACAAGATTTCAGTTGTTTCATCCAGAAACGTTTATCAAAATATTCTACAAGATTGAGCACCCTGGTAACTAAACTTTAACGTTTCAATAAGTAACCCTTTTTTAACATACATGCAACCAACATGTACAATACACGCAAACCAACGTGTACTAAACTCAAATAGCATACGTCTGTTTTATAGTTCAGGCTAGGGTTTCTATACCTGGAACAGACGTGGATGTCAAGCCCTATGGATCCATATATAACTACTCGCGCCCACCAGTTCTTATAACCGGCAGTTACTAGTTACCAAAGCTAAGGGATTTTCGGTTCAAACTCAGTGTAGAATTTAGTATGTACTTGTATCCATTGCGTTTAAAATAAAGTGCATATATTCTCAGCCCAAAAATATATTGCAAAAGCAATTAAAAAGGGAGCAAATGAAACTCACGCATATAAATCTAGTATTTTCAGTATTTATAAACAGTCGCATGTATTCTCAGCCCAAAAATATATTGAGTAAAAGGGATCATATGAAACTCACCTTAGCAGCATATAAAGTCGTTCACCAAAATGTGATCGAAACACAGAATATCAAATAACCGTAGTCCTCAACCTAGAGAACATATGTTGGTCAATATATGTCTATCAAGCTAGGTCAGGTCATAGTGTATCACAATCCTAATGCTCGAGATCGACAAACAAAAGTTATCCAAAGTCGTTTCAAAAAGTCAATTTTGATAATAGTTCAACAAAACGAGACGTGCCTTATATAAGGATTCATTTACCCGGCTAGTAGTATTCAAAAATCCAATTTATCAATCTCATAAACAGGTTGTTTAAATCTTAATTGTGGATTCAAAAGCAATTCCAATTATTCTTAATCATAATTCAGTTGATCATAACTTTTAATCCGTTCATCGAAACTATTCGATATCTAAATGAAAAGTTATTGATTTTTCGATAGCTTTCCAAAAACATGTATATCATATACCTTTTACTAGTAATATAGGTATTTAATTCGTGATTCATTAAAAACTGTTTAACGACGAAATTTAGCATACAAGCATATATAAATATATATATACTCGAGCACTAGACATGGATACACAAAAGATAAAATATGAGTGCTTACGTATCAATGTTGAGATTCAATATTGTAGGAAAGTACGTAGACGCAACAGAGATGATAAACACTAGGTTTGATTCACAAATATACCCCCGAACATTACCCATAACCTCCTTGGCCATAACCCATTATTTCCTTAGCTCTAGCTTGCTCGAAATCTCGTTTTGAAATCATTTGGACATCACTCCGTCGTAATATTTTATGTATAAATAATACTAATAATAATAATCATAAGATTAATAATAATAATAATAATAATAATAATAATAATAATAATAATAATAATAATAATAATAATAATAATAATAATAATAATAATAATAATAATAATAATAATAATAATAATAATAATAATAATAATAATAATAGAGAGGATAGAGAGAAAGATGGATAAATTCGGCCAAAAACCTGGGCTATTTATAGAAGAATTCTGATTTCTGACCCCCATGCAATGGCATGGGTTTTGTGCATATATGCCATGCGATCGCATGGCCCTCTGATCCAGCTCACAAACTTTTGTTTTCTTGTTTGTCGACATAATATTTAATTATATATATAATATATATAATTTATATAATTAATTATATATTATATTAAATTCATGTGCATAGTTGACTTGTAATTTTTGTCTCGATAAGTCGTACGTCGTCACTCGACTTAATTCCCGGTTCCGGTTTTTCGAACGCATTTTCGTACGCTGAGAAAACTAGTACTTTACGTTTAGTGACTCGTACTTTTGCCAAAGTATAGTCTTAAATTATCTATAAACTAAACCACTCCAGATATAACTTATGCATTTGAGTGTTTTGGTCATTTACTTCTATAAATCATCGTCTCGTTAATAAAGTATATATGTTTAATCAAAACGTTTCATATCTAGTTAACATTATAATTAATCACATTGCAAAATATGTATATATAATTTAAAATAGTTTAAATAATAGATATTATCATAACACCTAACGTTTGTGCTTTAGAATTTAATTTGATATAATTTATTTATACGTCAACGTTTATTTTAATTTCTCAAATGTTCTATAAATCTATCGAATCGAACAACCAAATGTTACTATCGTTTATCAACAAATTTTGAAATCACATATATTCAATAGTCATATATACGTTTTAAATACACAATATAAATTATATATATATATATATATATATATATATATATATATAGTTCTAACAATTTACATTTATTCCGAATACCGTTAATCATGAATGATTTCTCAAATCAACATAGACTTCTCAACAGAGACCCGTAATAATATCATAATCCTTAAGAGACCCAGTAAATATATTTTACTTGAATCGTTTGGCATAATCTTTTAACTCTGTATCTAAATATATCTATCAGATAATCAAACCAATAAGTTTAATGCACAGTATCATATACTCAACACTTTGTTATGTTTTTAAGTTATGGTATATATATGTATATATTTACATAAAATTGTTCGCGAATCGTTGAGAACAATCGAAAGGTAATTGAATAGTTCAAAAATTTTGAGATTCAACTTTACAGACTTTGCTTATCGTGTCGGAAACGTTAAAGATTGAGTTTAAATTTGGTCAGAAATTTCCGGGTCATCACAGTACCTACCCGTTAAAGAAATTTCGTCCCGAAATTTGAGTGAGGTCGTCATGGCTGACAATAAAAATGTTTTCATGACGAATATGAGTTGGTAAATAGAATTTTATCACCATTGAATAATACGGATAAAACAATCCAATTACTCGAAGCGTACGAGAGAAGTTATCATAATAGAGTGAAATGGAGAATAGAGATTCGTCTTATCTCTTGATGTAGTAACGATTGATTTCCGGAATTTAAGGAATAGGAAATCTTCATAATTTAAATAAGATTTGATTCTTCGAAATTTAAGGAAATCAGGATTTCCTTTGATTAAATGCGTAATCTGCCTCGATTGCTATGTCTGATATTTTGCTATAAATTAACCTTTTCCGTTTCATTTATTTTTACCACTCTTATAATCTTCTTTCTTATTTCATACTTACAAAAGATTTGTGAAAATGCTTCATCCAGTTCTGATTCTTCATATTTTCTTGGTTATCATATCATTCATTCTTCTTTTTCATCTGCCACCAGAGGAGGTTATTTTCTTCTACTATTACCTTGGGGTTATATTGTTTTTCATTCTCCCGTGTCTTTATATTGCTATACGCATTGATATACACGGTTTGTAATTTCGGGATTGTTTTCGGGCTTTATATTTTCCATTATATTTCGAAGCTTCATGCTTTCGTTTTCTCTTCCCGACTTTAAGTCAAGCGAATAATGGTTCAAAATTCGTAGGTATGGATTTTGAAATGAACATAATTAATGTTCTAAGAAAGAAACGGTAATGGCACAATCTGACTTGTCAAATTACCAGAATACCTCGAAAAAGACCGAATCATCAAGAAAAATATTTTCTTGATATGTTTAGAGGTTAAATAGAATGAAAGAGTTATGTAACATGGTTCATGATGAGGGTATGATCTGTGAACCTTTATCACGTTCCATTAGAAACTCAGCATGACTTACTGTAATATAATCACGTTGATCAAGTGTCATTATATTATACTAACTCATGCTTCAATTCCTAACACTACTTCAAAAACATCCATTTTTCGAAATTTTCAGAAATTAGAAACTAAAATAGTTTCTTTTATGATGTAACACAGATAGCGTGAAGAGATAAATGATTTCAGATAAGAATAGTTATGAAAATATCTTCAGAAATATGGAGGATATTTATAATGGAAGATACGATGATATCTTAGAATTTCTAATATCAGAGGATGATGCGGAAAATCTGTCTGTGAAGGTTTAGAATAAGAAGTAAGGTTCTTACTAATGGTTTCAGCAGACACTGAATCATTTGGATTCTTTGAAGGTAGATTTCGTCCTTGTGATTTTTCTACAGCTTCCTTCATACTTTGCTCAACCCGTTTTTCAGTTCCAAACCTTCTCTTTTTCTGTGCTTTTCCAACACACTACTCTTTATCATCAAACTTTCGACGGTTAAAGTCGTTTACAGTTTTTGCTGCTTCATCAGCATTTTTCCAAAATTTGGAGAACTAGTTTCGTAGTTTGGGGTGTTTTTCAGAAACTTCACATTCGAAATATGTAAGTCTAGAAGATAGATGTTATATATATATAACTGTTGTCGTAGAAAATGCTGCGAGATTCAAAATACTGATTTCTAATTCCCGGTGGTTGGTATGGAAATTATTGTTACAAGATGTGGATGAGTACATGATAGGGTTTCAATGAGTATAAGGATTTTTCAAAAGGTCAAGGATTAATAAAGTTGTTTGATAAATTTACTGCTAATGTGGTGGAACATGAAAGTTTCCCCGGTAACAAAACCGTATATGCCAAAGTTACCGGTCTGAAAGGTCGTCATTGACTGGTTGAATGGTTGATAATACTGGATACTTTGAAAAGGAATTGCAAGATTATTTTCGGTAAAAACAACGCTAAAGGATCTTGCACGGTTTTGAAGTCAAAGTATAGCTTTGAAAGATGTAAAGATCTAGGAATGATGTCACCGGTTCAGAGTTATGAATTGGATTCTGATCCGTCAATATCAGAATGTGTAATTGATCCTTCAATTCGTTCTACAATTTTGTAGAACCAAACAGAAAATGTAGAACATGTGATTTTCATGCATCTTAATTTTTGTTCGACTAACCACAAAATTGTTCGGCCGCGTCATTTTTTGTTCGAATTTGAGTTCTCAGGTTCTCACTCCTAGTGAGTTCTCAGTGGATCCCTCCCCTATATATATATATATATATATATATATATATATATATATATATATATATATATATATATATATATATATATATATATATAGTGGGAGGATCAAGAGGGAAGTAACCATTCGGGGGGAAGCGGGGGGAAGCAAAAACTTTTTTTTTTCGTTTTTTGAAAAAACTTTGTTCACAAACATTATAGATGAGATGAAAATATGAACATTTAGTAGAGACACTTTGTGATAAATGTTTTTATTTTGGCGGGAAAACGCTTGAAGAAGTAATATATAACAATTATCATGTTTTTCGAGCGTATTTTGAGATTTTAGCTATTGGGGTTTAGATATTAGGGTTTAGATATTAGGGTTTATAGGGTTTAGATATTAGGGTTTAGAAATTTAGGGTTTAGGGTTTAGATTTAGGGTTTAGATTTAGGATTTAGATTGAGTTTTTAGCACGAACGGTTTAGAGTTTAGGGTTTAGGGTTTGGTGTTTTGGGTTTATGGAATAAACCCAAAACACCAAACCCTAAACCCTAAACCCTAAACCCTAAACTCTAAATCGGGCTAAATTTTACTTCACAAAACATGAAAAAAAAACGTTCACATTCTTCACGAACAATATTATCTTGAATGTTATTTTTGTCCATCGTTTTCCCGCCTAAATAATAACATTTATCACGAAGTGTCTCTTCTAAATGTTCATATTTTTGTGTGATCTTGATGCCGGAAAAAAAAAATTTCAAAAAAAAACGAAAAAAAAAAAATTGCTTCCCCCCGATTGGTTACTTCCCCATTGATCATGCCCCTATATCTATATATCTATATATATATATATATATATATATATATATATATATATATATATATATATATATATATATATATATATATATATATATATATATATATATATATATATAGATATATTTTTTCGCCGAAAAAAAAAAACAAATAGCATTAATAAAGTTGCTTAAGATGAAAGGGAATGACAACATACACACCGTAGTTTCTTGTTTGACCCGTATCTTAAGGCTAACAAGTCGCCTCTTTGAGCCAATGTCACCCATTCTTCCAGTTTTTATATACTCTTTAACATTTTTTATTTGTTTTATTATTATAGAGCATAAATAAAAAATATGTGTCACAATTTGTGTAAGAGGTATGTATTTTATGATTTAATAATCAATGTTTTGAAGTCAGTTAAGAGACATTTTTTGAGAGAGAAACATTTCATGAACGTAAATGGAGGATTTATAACTGAGGTTGTCTTGGACTTCAAAATTTCATTATGTATCAAGCCCGGTCACAAAATGGCCCACTTAATAGGATTAGGCCTATACAATAAATACCAAAATATCAGACTTTATGATGGTCCAGGTTAAAGATTTCCCTATTTATAGTTTTTTGCTAAACCATGAACTGAAAAGAAACGTGAAACGTGATGAGCTAAACTGTAAATACCCAAAAGTTACCATTTTATATTGGCACTTGGTGGTGGCCAACGGCTGCAACGGTCATGTGGTGGCTCTTCTTCACCTCAGCTCATATTCCGACGTTATGGTCGTCGGTGGCTCACTGCCGTCTTCAGTGGCAGATCCAATATAATATTATTGACGAAGGAGATGTAAGGATATTAGGACCCAAAACAACGCAAGTGATTCAACAAGATCACTCACCGATAGTAATTCTACAAGATTACTAACCCACTTAATGAACGAAAGATTATAAATGCAAGAAATGTAAATCGACACAAGAGATAACGTGGTTATATGCAATCGTTGTGATTGCTTTAGTCCACGGACCAACTAGAGAATGTATTTACTGAATATTTGTGGTGTGTTTACAATGAGTTACAAGAGGGTCTATTTATAGAATGATTTAAGGAGTAAGCTAAAAACAATTCCTTGAAGCTTCATGTGAGTTTCCTGACAGCTTCATGGAAACTACATGTGAGTTTCCTGACAGCTTCGTGGAAGCTACATGTGAATTTCCTCACAACTTGGTGGAGGCTACATGTTAGTTTTCTAACAACTTCGTGGAAGCTTCGTGTGAGTTTCCTGGAATCTTCCCTCTAATTGTTTAAAGTTCTCCATATCTCCAACAATCTCCCACTTGGAGACTTTGAACAAACCCAACCTTCGTCAACCCAAAATATCAACGATCTAACCAAGAACGTTAAACCACCATTATACCGCCAAACTCCATTTGGGACACGCACACTCAACACATACTTCGGATGAGCAGACTTTCGATACAAGGTGTTCAACACTACTTGTTATAATTGAAACATTAACTCTCTAATTCTCTAGTTGGGGTATTCTCTCATCAATTCATTAGAAGACTAATTGAGGTAATGCAAAACCTCAATTTCTCTGTCGTAACAACCTTAGTAAACATATCAACAGGATTCTTCGTACCAAGGATTTTCTCCAATAATAAAGTACCATCAGTTATATGTTGTCGAATAAAATGATACCGTATCTTGATGTGTTTCGTACGACTATGAAACACCGGATTCTTCCCAAGATAAACCGCACTTTGATTATCACAATTCAAGACGCAATAGTCTTGTCTTTTACCCAACTCACCTAAGAAGTTTTTCAACCAAACAAGCTCTTTAGAAGCTTCTGCAATAGCCATATATTCGGCTTCGGTGGTTGATAAAGCAACACTCTTTTGTAGTCGAGACATCCAACTAACCGCCGTCTTCCCTATTGTGAAAACATAACCCGTAGTGCTTTTCCCCGAATCGTCACATCCACCCAAATTAGCATCCGCATAACCTCTAAGTATGACATTGCTTTTAGAGAAGCACAATCCCATATTAGAAGTACCTTTCAAATAACGAAGTAACCATTTAACCGCTTCCCAATGCTCTTTCCCCGGATTAGACATATAACGACTTACAACTCCCACTGCGTGAGCAATATCGGGTCTTGTACAAACCATGGCATACATAACACTACCCACGGCCGATGCATATGGAACCTTTTCCATCTCCATTTTGTCTTCTTCTGTTTTAGGTGATTGACTTTTCGATAGCTTTATCGTGCTACCCAAAGGCATAGAACGAGCCTTTGAATTTTCCATGTTAAACCTCTCTACAACTTTCTCAATATATTTGGATTGAGACAAGTATAGAGTACCCTTCACACGATCACGCACAATACTCATGCCAAGTATTTGCCTAACACCACCAAGATTTTTCATCTCGAACTCATGGGAAAGTAATCCCTTCAACTTGTTGATTTCGGACATGTTGGAACCTGCAAGTAACATGTCATCAACATACAACAATAAGATTATGTAAGAACACTTGAATTTCTCCAAGTAGCAACAGTGATCCGCTTCACATCTTAAGAAATTAATCTTCTTCATAAACTCGTCAAACTTTAAGTACCATTGTCGAGGTGCTTGCTTCAATCCATACAAACTTTTCTTTAGCTTACAAACCCACTTCTCTTTACCCTTTACCTCAAAGCCCTCGGGTTGCCTCATATAGATCTCTTCATCAAAGTTACCATGTAAGAATGCGGTCTTCATATCTAGTTGCTCTAGATGTAAGTCCTCATATGCAACCATAGAAAGTACCAAACGAATAGTAGTCATCTTCACCACCGGTGAAAATATCTCTTGGTAGTCAACTCCTTTCTTTTGTTGAAAGCCTTTAACCACCAAACGAGCCTTGTACCTTTTCTTGCCATCCAACTCATTCTTGATTCGATACACCCATTTACTTTGCAACGCCCTTTTATCATGAGGTAACTTCACTAGTGACCAAGTTTTATTCTTCTCAAGTGACCCCATCTCTTCTTTCATGGCAAGCTCCCATTGTATGGATTCTTTTGTCTTCCTTGCCTCAAAGTAACTTTCGGGTTCACCATTCTCGGTATAGAGCAAGTAGTTTGCTGATGGAGAATACCTAGGATTAGGTTTGGGCACTCTAGTCGAGCGTCTTAGTGTAGGAGCAACCGAAATGGTTGGACCGGTTTCATTTGTGTCCTCCTCATCACTAGAACTCGCACTATGTTCGAAATCATCACCGCTTTCCGAATCATTTCCATCATTAGCATTTTCTGACACCTCACCGTTAATTGGCAATTCATTGTTACCCGTACTCCCACTAGAGCCTGCAAGATCATCAATAGAAACATCATCAAAAGTAACATGACCCGGTTTAGGACTCCCCGTTTCCGGTTTGCCATAAATCGAATCTTCATCAAAGGTAACATCACGAGAACGAATCACTTTTCTAGCCTCGTTATCCCAACAACGATAACCCATTTCATCCGACCCGTAACCTATGAACGTACACTTCTTTGACTTAGCTTCAAGCTTGTCTCTATCCGCATCTTTGGTCTTCACATAAGCATTACACCCAAAGATCCTAAGGTGATTATAACTCACCTTCTTACCTTGCCATTCTTCCTCGGGAATTCGGAAATCCAACGGTGTTGAGGGTCCCCTGTTAATCAAATAAGCCGCCGTATTAACCGCATCTGCCCAAAACATCTTAGGCAAACCGGCATGTAGTCTCATACTCTTAGCCCTTTCATTTAATGTACGATTCATACGTTCGGCGACCCCATTGTGTTGCGGTGTCTCCGGTACCGTTTTCAACATTCTAATACCGAGCTTTGCACAATGGTCTTTACACTCAAGACTACCATATTTCCCTCCATTATCCGACTTCAAGCACTTGACTTTCAAATTAGTCTCATTTTCTACCATAGCTTTCCACTTCACAAACGTATTAAATACATCAGATTTAGCTTTAAGAAAATAAACCCATACCTTTCGAGTGGAGTCGTCAATGAAGGTGACATAATAGCGAGAACCTCCATGTGATTCTACATTGGTTGGACCAAACACATCCGTATGAACAAGCTCCAATTTCTCCAACTTAGGAGCATTTCCCGATTTCCCAAAAGTCACCTTTTTTTGCTTCCCATATACACCTGGTTCGCAAAATCCAAGTTCTACCTTTTTCAAATCTAGAATTCTCCCACTCGAAACAAGCATCTTCATACCCTTCTCACTCATATGACCGAGTCTTCGGTGCCATAGAGTTGATTCGGACTAAACATTAATCGTAGCAACCACCGTGTCTTCATCAAACACTTCAACCATATAAAGAGTTCCCCTTTTATGTCCACGAGCCACGACACAACTACCCTTAACCACCTTCCATTGGCGGTTTTCAAAAGTAACCGCGTTACCTTCATCATCTAATTGACCAACCGAAATAAGTTTCCTTTTTAATTTAGGAATGTACCTTACGTTTTTCAAGGTCCAATGAGAGCCAAGAGTAGTCTTCAATACAACATCTCCAATGCCCTCTATATTGAGTTGTTTGTCGTCCGCCAATCTCACCTTGCCTTGATATGGACGAAAATTCTTCATCATGCTTTTGACATGAGTAGCATGAAACGAAGCTCCCGACTCCAAATCCAAGACTCCATAGAATTTTCAACACTACATAAAAGTGCATCATCACTTTCTTCCTCGGTCAAGTTCACACCTTTCGCCAGACCATTTTTACAATTCCTTTGAAAGTGTCCTTTTTGATTGCAACCCCAACAAACAGCTTCACTTCTATCTTTCGATGGATACCTCTTCTTAGACTTCTTTCTACCCTTCTTCTCACCGCGATCAAATTTCCTACCACGGTTGTCGGTACTTAACAAAGAACCGGATGTCGATTCCCCCGAGTTTCTCCTACGAGTATCTTCACCAAGAATCAAATCCCTTATTCCTTCAAACGCTAGCTTAGTAGTTCCCGTAGAGCTACTAACTGCGGTAACCGTACCCGACCAACTTTCCGGTAATGATGAAAGCAAGATTAGTGCCTTTAACTCATCATCAAACACAATATCTACCGATGCTAACCTCGATATGATGTTGTTGAACTCGTTGATATGATCCGTTGCACTCGTACCTTCCTTCATCTTCGTATTGAACAATTGTCGCATGAGAAAAACCTTATTAGAAGCGGTAGGTTTCTCATACATGTTAGAGAGTGCTTTCAAGCAAGCAAACGTCGTCTTCTCATTCACAACGTTGTATGCAACATTCTTAGCAAGTGAAAGACGAATCGCACCCAAAGCTTGACGATCCAAAAGCGTCCAATCGGCATCGCTCATGCTTTCAGGCTTGGTCTCTAACAAGGGTTGGTGTAGCTTCTTTTGATACAAGTAATCTTCAATTTGCATATTCCAAAAGCCAAAGTCTCTCCCATCGAATCGATCGATTCTAAACTTTCCGTCTTCCGCCATCGTACCCAAAGTCGAAACCTTGAGCTCTGATACCAGTTGTAAGGATATTAGGACCCAAAACAACGCAAGTGATTCAACAAGATCACTCACCGATAGTAATTCTACAAGATTACTAACCCACTTAATGAACGAAAGATTATAAATGCAAGAAATGTAAATCGACACAAGAGATAACGTGGTTATATGCAATCGTTGTGATTGTTTTAGTCCATGGACCAACTAGAGAATGTATTTACTGAATATTTGTGGTGTGTTTACAATGAGTTACAAGAGGGTCTATTTATAGAATGATTTAAGGAGTAAGCTAAAAACAATTCCTTGAAGCTTCATGTGAGTTTCCTGACAGCTTCATGGAAGCTACATGTGAGTTTCCTGACAGCTTCGTGGAAGCTACATGTGAATTTCCTCACAACTTCGTGGAGGCTACATGTTAGTTTTCTAACAACTTCGTGGAAGCTTCGTGTGAGTTTTCTGAAATCTTCCCTCTAATTGTTTAAAGTTCTTCATATCTCCAACTGGAGAAAAAATAAGTTGAAAGTGATCTTTAATAAACCTTGTAATAGTTAAAAACTACTCCGTGTTACCTATAACAAGCTTTTATCATTTAGATTATTTATATTTATTAGAGGTTTATGTATTTTTATGAAGTATTTAACTTTATACTTTTTATATATCACAAAGATGAGTTTTCAAAAACTATAAAAAGATCCGATATTTAATTATTGAAGTGCAAATACAGTTTTGAGAAAGTATTTAATATGTTTATACGGAGTATCATACTAAGTATCAGTTAACTTGGCAAACAATTTATAGATTTTTACAAGGTGACATAAAACTGAATGAAATAATGATGTTAGAGAGCTAAATTAGACCATTTATATAAAGGCAAAGACTTTATGTGAAATAAGATAACTTTTTTTTTTTTGAAAGGCGAGAATTTTATTAATATATAAAGTTCATTGTTGCCTTTTAAAAAAAAATTTATATTATCTTATTTCACATAACCACTAAGTAAATAATGGGGTTTAGTATATGGTTCCCCACTCATCTCCAATTTTTGACAAACAATCATAAAATTTTACGGAGTATAAAGGGTTACAAAAACACTATTATGTATGCAAATTTTACAAAACATGTATAACCAGTATTGAGAATATTGGTTCTGTACAACTCAATCTAAACCGGTTTCGACAACGCCTGGTTTGAGTTACGAAGCCGTCCAGTCAGTAGCTTCGTATGATTTGGTCAAAACCAGTGTTTGAAGGATGGTTTTTGTACTTTTTGTGGCCGCATTTAAACCCTACTTTCTCAAGGCCGAGTTTATCTCAACCTGTGACCATTCAAACTTCATATTCTAATATTCTAAATGAAATCCTAACCCGACTTTGGTAACTATGGAGAACCAAATAGCACCATCTATTCTAATCGCCTCTTGATCTCATGGCTAGAGTTCTAGCGGGGATAATAACACTAAAACTTAAATCTCCAAACCTCAAAATGTCATTTTAGTAATTTTTTAAAAAATAGTTACAAATTTTAATTAATAAATAAGACAACAACATCAACAAAATACTTTCTCCGTCACATAAAAATTTGTCCACATTATGACTTTTGTTTATCAACAGTAGTTGGTCCATACTTCGTACTCATGAAACCGACACCTTTATTATAACATAATACTAATTCTCATTACCTACTAATGTTCACAGGGATAGTTTAGGTATTTTGGTTTACTTTTTTTTAATGCTGTTAGATGCTCCGGAGCTGCTATAACGTAAAGATTGGTTGACTGGTTGATTTATAGGTGGGTTTTCTCCATGAGGAGCCCAAGTTCAACTCTTGCATGGGGTAATTTTATTTGGGTGTTTCCATCTAATTTTCACGTCATCACTTACGTGACTTCCACTTTGTTTTGTTTCCAGTCTAATTAGCTAATAAAAGAGCGCAATACCAACAAAAATCATTCTTTTCCTTCGTTTCATCTTCTTTTACTTGCGTGAAATTGGTGCCCGCTTTTCAATCCTTTGTTAATATTCATTTATCATTGAAAACCAAGTATTCGTAAACTTTTCAAGATTATTGTCATTTAGACCATTTTAAAGGGCGTTACTTATAATTTATAAAGGCCTAACTTATGTGGCATCTGAGTTGACAGTGAGTGACGCTCCTGACGCCTTTGCGTCACTCATAACGCTGAAGGGGCGTTAGTCAAAGATCTGACGAAAAAAAGGAAATATAAACTATTAATTTGTGACAGATCAAAATGAAAAGATGGACTATAAATATGGAACAAGCGAGTATTTGAAAGATGTGAAGAAATAAAGTAGTGGTATTTCTACTATCATTTTTAATAGATTTATCATAAATATACATTGATTAATTGTATAACATAGCCTATTAATGTAAATTTTTACTCGATTCATCAACAATAAGACTATATTTAACGCAACGTGATAGACCACTTTTCACCTCCATCACGTCACAATGCGACGTGATGAAATGAAAAATGATTGACGTGATGAGAGCATCATATGAAGGGAAAGAGGCGTGAATGAATTTTAAACCAATCAAATTGTAAACAATTGCAAATGGCCCGAAAGGGTAACCTATGTTGTCAAATTTGATAATAAAGGTAACCCCTAATTTGTCTAAGCCCAAAAAGGACTCCATTTTAATTTTTACTTATTAAAAGGACTGCGTGTTGAAATTTTTTAAAATTGAGGTAATTTTGTACAGGTGGACGGTTTTTATTTTAAAAAAAATCCACATGTATATTCCACATGTTTTTTTTTATTTTCCACCTATTTTATTTTTTTATTTGAGTTTAACAGTTAAATAAAGAAACAATTGACTTTATATTTTTTTTTATCTACGATGTTGATTTGGAATGAATTTTCAAAAAATAAAAATGCAGTTATGTTCTAAATCTCATCTTGACCGTTTCTACAAATTTTCACATCCTAAATCGAAGAATCGAGCATGAATATGAAGGTCAAAATTCGTATTAAAAAAGTCAACATATTCTTCTTCCTTTAAATTGGAAAAAGATGTTTCGATTCAGGTTCTTTTAAAGATCGAAGAAGCATATGGATGTGATTTACAACGTTTTTCATTCAGAATAAATCGTCTAAAAAGCAACGGATTTTGATTTTGATTTTGATTCATAGGTTCATGAAGAACAACCGCTAACAGTTTCATCATTTGATTTCCAAATTTGTTGATGTTTTTGGATCGTAATCTTCACAAAATATCCTAATCGCTGCATAAGGAATATGTTTCAATAGATTTTATGTATTAATTCAAACAACTTCAACGTTTGGATAATTTCACGAAGAACAGTGATGAACAAGTCGATGTTATCATGAACATCTGAACAAATTCGGTGATATCATGAACATCTGAAGAAAAGTGTTGATGTTATCATGAACATCTGAAGAAAAGTGTTAATGTTAATTGGGAATGATTGTGGGAAGAAATGAGAGTGAGATGAAAATAGATGAAATGAGTGGAGATGGTAATTGTGATGACCCAGAAATTTCGACTAAATTTAAACTTAATCTTTGTATGATTAACATTTCCGACACGATAAGCAAAGTCTGTAAAACTGAATCTCAAAATTTTTGAATTACTTTTATATATTTAAATACCCTTCGGTTGTTTTCGACGATTCGCGAACAATTATATGTAAATAGATACATATATACTATAACATGAAAAGGTAACAATGTATTAATTGTTTGATACCGTACATTAAACTTATTGGTTTAAATATCTATTTGAATGTATATGATAAGTTGAAATATTTATTATTAAAATTTATTTATAAATAACTTCCAATGTGTATTTAAAAAAAACTGATTTATATATATTAAAAAGATATATACATATATATAATTTCAAGTTATTTAGTAAACGATAGTAACATTTCAAATTGCTACAGTACCCAAAATGCTACAGTGTTTTTGAAAATCACTATTTGCTACAGTGAAATTGACTTTGCTACAGTGAATTGCTACAGTAACTTTGCTACAGTGGTATATTTTATGGATGATTTAAGACTATATTTTGACAAAGGTACGATTCACGAAACGTAAAGTACAAGTTTTCTCAGCGTACGAAAGGGCGTTCGAAAAACCGGAACCGGGACATAAGTCGAGTGACAACGTACGACTTATCGGAATAAAAATTACAAGTCAACTATGCACGTGAATTTAATATAATATATAATTAATTAATTTAAATTATATATATTATATTTATATTTTTATATTATGTCGACAAGCTAGGAGCCAAAACAATGTGAGCTGTCCCTGGTCCTCATGCGAGTCGCATGGCCAGAAGGCCATTTCCATGCGAGTCGCATGACTCCAGATTCCAGGCCAGGTACTATAAATTCAGGTGTTTTGCTCGAATAAAAAAAAATCAAAACACACATACACAAATATATATTACTCCGTATAATATTTATTATTATTATTATTATTATTATTATTATTATTACTATTAAGATCATTATTAATCTTATTAATCTTATTATTAGTATTATTATTTTTGCAATACAAAAATAATAATGTACATAAAATATTACGACGGAGTACTGTCCAAGTAATTTTCAAAACGAGTTTCCGAGCGAGCTAGAGCTAAGGAAAATATGGGTTATTGCCAAGGAGGTTATGGGTAATGTTCGGGGGTATTTTTTTGAATCAAACCTCGTGTTTATTATCTCCGATGCGTCTACATGCTTTCCTACAATATTGTATATCAATATTAAACAGTGAGTTTCATATGATCCCTTTTACCCTTTACATTTTGGGCTGAGAATACATGCAAATGCTTTATTAACCGATATACAATATTTATATGTGTGAGTTTCATTTGCTCCCTTTTACTCTTTATGTTTTTGGGCTGAGAATACATGCGCAGTTTTATAAACTGTTTTACTAAATGGATACAAATACTAAAACTGATTTTGTGTGAGTTCATTGACCCCTTTTATACATATTTTTGGGCTGAGAATACATGCGCTGTTTTATAAAATGAATACAAAAACTAAAACTGATTTTTCGTGAGTTTCATTACTTCCTTTTTATATATATTTTTGGGACTGAGAATACATGCAAATGCTTTATTAACCGATATACAATATTTATATGCGTGAGTTTCATTGATCCCTTTTTAATTGCTTTTGCAATATATATTTTTGGGCTGAGAATACATGCACTTTATTTTAAACGCAATGGATACAAGTACATACTAAATTCTACACTGAGTTTGAACCGAAAATCCCTTAGCTTTGGTAACTGTTAACTGCCAGTTATAAGAACTGGTGGGCGCGAGTAGTAGTATATGGATCCATAGGGCTTGACATCCCCGTCCGAGCTAGAGCGCTAGCCTTTTAACGGACGTATGCTATTTGAGAAGCGTACACGTTGGTTTGCGTGTATTATTTAGATGATTATACAAAGGGTACAAATTATATATACGTTAAAGTTTAGTTACCAGGGTGCTCAATTTTGTAGAACCAATTGATAAACGTTTCGGATGAAACAACTGAAATCTTGTGGTCCACCTTTTATGTTAAAACATATTGATAAACGTTTTGAATAAAATAACTGAACTTTTGTAATCCATATTGATATACGGATTATGTGTAATATTAAAACTATGAACTCACCAACCTTTGTGTTGATATTTGAAGCATGTTTATTCTCAGGTTCCCTAGAAGTCTTCCGCTGTTTGCTTAGATGTTAGACAAGCTATGTGCATGGAGTCTTACATGACATATTTTCAAGGAAACGTTGCATTCACCAAATCATCACCATGTATCTTATTTTGACTGCATTGTCAACGGAAATACTGTTGTAAACTATTATTTATGGTGATTGTCTATATGTAAAAATCATCATATGTCGAAAACCTTTGATTTAAATATTCATTTATGGTGCGCCTTTTCAAAAGAATGCAATGTTTACAAAACGTATCATATAGAGGTCAAATACCTCGCAATGAAATCAATTAATGACGTGTTCGTCCATATGGATTTGGAGCGATCGTCACAGTAATGAACTGATGATTGTTCAAAAAATAAAGAAAAAAACCTGTGGAAAAAGAAAAAACACATGGAAAATACATGTGATTTTTTTTTAAATACAAAATGTCCACCTAGACAAAAATTATCTCAATTTTAAAAAATTACAACACGAAATTCTTTTACTGAGCAAAAATTAAAATGGAGTCCTTTTTGGACTTAGACAAATTGAAAGCTACCTTGATTGACAAATTTAACAACATAGGTTACCCTTTCGGGCCATTTACCCTAAAATTAATATAATAACATGATCATACTCCATCACCCTATTATCATTACAAACTCACCACGCTATCATATCATCACATTTACCATGTCACCGCTGCTAATAATAGTCTAAATTAAAAGAAACAATTATGTGGCGTGAACAAGTTTAACATTTTTTTAACACGAAAACACATATATTAGATACAGTGATTCAAAGTACATTTAAACACATGAAAATATTATACAACAAGAAAAAGAGAATAGATAAACATAGATCATTAAAGCCTTACCATGACAGTACAAAAAAGAAAACATAGTTTTCTTCATTTTCTTAATCCCATAATTTTCTTAAACCTACCACCCAAACACAACGTAGACGTCGGACAATCACCACCACCACAATCATCCTCAATCCGAAACATCACCGGCGACGAGTGTGACGAATTCAAATGTGTCGACAACGAGGAAGAAGACGAAATGGAGGAAGATGAAAACGACGACGTTTTCTTTGTAGAAGGCGCTAAAATGTCACATAAAGAGCTCGTCTTCTTTGATGAACGGTGATTAGTTAATTCTTTTGATAAGTTGTACTTCTGGTTGATTTGATTGTACGACGGTGGTGGAGTGAGCGGTGGAAGAGATGATTCCATTAGTGCATGTTTAGGGGTACCTGAAGATCCAAAAATATAATTAGTAAGATTTGAATTTTGGTGATCCTAGATAAAATAAAGTTTGGTACTGAGTATTTTCAAAATAGGGGATGATTCTAACACACCTTTTTTGATCCTCACACACCTATTTTAACCTTTTACTCTTCTAATAATACCCCATTTCTTTAAATTGGTGTGTGATGATCAAAAAAGTGTGTGTTAGAATCATCCCCCAAAGTGTCCCATTTAACTTTTAAAATTTTATTTTACTATTATATAAATGAAATATTTTGAACATATAAATTTATATTTGAATATTATAACTTTCATTAAATTTATATGTAATAATCAAAAATATTTGAAGTCAAAATAAAGAATTTTCAAAAGGTAAAAGTGAACGGTACATTGAGATGGAAAAGGTATAATTTTCATTAAATACTTATTTATCATTTTCATAAATGCATTAATTATGAATACTAACTTTTCTTACGAAATTACGAATTATGATATTTGATGAAATACGAGTTCATTAAATACATTTAAATGTATGTCCTAGAGTATACGTTAAGAAAACTTTATATGGAAAACATTTTTTTTTTTTAATTTACATTTACAAGAAATTCGTATAAACATTGTTAACTCTGAATACCTGGTTGTGATTCCCACATGAAGGGCACAGATGATGCTTTTCCATAGTACAATACTCTAAATGACTCACCAATACCATTTTCTTGTTGAAGTTTAAATTCAAGTTTTTTTAGAGTTGTTAATTATTCTTCAGACATATATATTTAATTGATTGATTTGAATGCTTGAAAGTTGAAGTGAAGGAGTAGATTTAAAGAGAAATGGAAAAAAAAGGCAGGTAGGTTTGCTTTGTGATCATCATGTTATTTGTTTTTTCATGGTCGTATATTAGTATATATACATGCTACTCGATGTACAAGTCATGATGCATGTGTTGTAATATGTGTTTGACTAATGTTTGACTTTGGGTATAAGTTGTTTTTGCAAATAGTACGTACAGATATTTACTGCTGATTAACACAACTTTTTTTTTTTCTGCGAAAAGAGAACAATCATATAATTTTAAAATGGGTGTTTTGTCAAAACAATGAAAAGAACCCAACACAAAAGATTACAAGCTACAAGTCTTTCGGTTTTTCAATCTAACAAAAGATCCTACCACAAATAGTAATTAAATCCAATAACACAAAAGAGCGGGACTTATATCTCATACATAAAATTGATGTCCATAACATAACTTGAAGCTAGTGGTCCATAAAAACACCTTAAGCTTGATTTGACGGACGATTATAGCCCAACAAGTATAATTCCCATTAAAAGTGAAGTCGTTTCTCGCTATCCAAATGGCCTAAAGAGTAGCTGGCTCAATCATTCTCCAATATTTTGTGTCTGAAACGCCTATGAACCCTAATTTTTTTTACTGACTTTGACCCCTGTTGTAATGCGCGGTGCGCCAAGTATCTGAACGGCGCGCAGGATAACTGAAATCAACTTTACAAATAGTTTCAGCTTCTGTTTACAAAACCTGTTATGTGGCGCGGCGCGCAGTAGAGCGTGCACAGACTTTCACTTTTAAAATTCAGCATGTACCATTTCCTAACACCATAATTTTCATAATTAAACAAACACATCTTCCATAAAAAAATTTAAAACTGAGTTTACATTCGACGTAAGTATTCGAACCCAAAACGCCAAGTTTAGTCGGATTGAAAGTGACGCGTTGCACGTCAAGTACACAATTTAGACCCATTGTACATCAACCAACATAATTGAGAAGTTTTCCAAAATGAATTTACAAAAGACACAACATCATAGCGTTAGCGTTCAAGCGATCCAATCTTCACGATAGTAAGAGTAGATGAATTCACTTACCACTACAAATCCACAAGCTACTCCTTGGTAGGTTGTTTGCCTTCCCTATGTACCTTCGTCCCGCTTGAACCTAAACCCACAATAAAACACATGAGTAAGCCATAAAGCTTACTGAGTAGCTAGCAATAACACATATAACATTTAAACATACACACATGTCACATAACTTACACACACACATTGGTGGATATCTGGATTCCGTGTTAAGAAACTAAATCGAACTTCGTCGAGGAAAGTTAACAATGGTAATCTAACCCACGCATTACCTATTTCCACATAATTTAGCCCCTTGCTAAGTTGATTCTAATTCCCAATAAACTCATGGAAGACATTTCAACACGTAAATGCACAAGTAATAGAACAAATATTACTTCCGAAAATCTCAACATTAACATATAGTCTCTTGCACGGGTGTAATCCGACTATATGCAAACGCTTTCTGAAAGTAGCCCTACTAGCAAGATACTCACCTTGTACAAGATGCTAAGAGGAAGACGATGATACTTAGAATCCTTCAAGCAACAATGATAAAGATAATAGTTATATGATAAAGATGTTACTTGTTGAAGATGAAAACTCACAACCCACAAGCACACCTTCACTTCTTCAATCTCGTTCCCAAAACCCTCTTTATCTTTCTAGAAACAAAAGTGCTTAAAGAGTTTCTCACACTAAGATTTTAAATGTTCAAGTGAAAAATGGAAGTGAACAGCTAAATATACCCAACTTATACAGTTTAATACTTATTTTACGTTTTTAATGTTAAGTTCTTTCAAAATAAACAACCCTTGCCCGTCAAAGCATCTGCGCGACGCAGAAATAGTGCGCGGCGCGCACTATGCCGTATTCGGGAACCAGAAGCCATGATATCAGAGTGTCACCAATACCTATGCCATAGTACCAATCGGCCGAAAAAACTCAAAATTGTAGCCGGAATGGTCCATATAATGTTGCACCATTGAAAGAGTGCAGACCAAATTTTAAAAGCCCACGGACAATGGAGGAGGAGATGTTCAACTGTTTTGACCTCGGTTTTGCACCATATACACATGGCTGAATGGTTTTAAGGTAAAATATCTAACCAGTATGCTATGCTTGTACGGTAACCAATAAATAATTGAGACTTTTGACGGGGCCCGATTATTCCAAACAAGCTTTTTTCAATCAGGGCCTTGTGAATTATCGTCCTCGATGAGGTTTGTCCCACCATCCTGAACGGCACACGAGTGGTTCCGATACAAACTAAAATGACCCTCAAATCGCCTAAAGAGATGCACGAGTCGCGTGCTCGTCTGAACCCGAGCAACAATCGCCTATCACAAGCTAAAACAGTCGCTAACCGGGTATCTCCAGTTTTAACTGAAAAATCATAGTGAGAGATGTTAATTTGCCACTACTTTGAACTCTTAAGGGACTCACAATTCCTTTATTAATTTGATGTAGAATGAGTTGTTACAATCTCTTATATCCATATAAAAAGGAGAAATTTACGCGGTTGGTCCCCGTGGTTTACATGAAATGAAATGTTTAGTCCCTGAACTTCATTTTCAGGATGATTGGTCCTTGAAGTTTACAAAATGGGCATGGATGGTCCCTGTCGATAATGACCGTTAGAAAAAATCGTTAAGTCATCTTTTTGCACTGCAGATGAGGGGTATTTTTTTATCTATATCTTTCCCAAATTATATATATTAAGTAATACAATGTTAAACCTTATCTTATTTACACAAATTAACAAAACCCAAATTAAAAGACAAGTGAGTAATATATTCCAATCAATTTCATACAAAACTCACTTCTCAAATCCAAAAACACTAACCCAGAAGATCATCTTTCGTTAAAGAAATCACTATTGAATGAATTGAGTCTCCAAATCTCTTAATATTGATTCTTGTACACTAGATGATCATCTTTTGTGAAGGAACTTGAGCCATAAAATCATCAAAATATCCAGACGATCGAAGAACATAGGTTGTAGACTTATGAGCATGAATTCGATTTTAAGAATCCATGATGTTTCTGATGATAATATTGGTAAGAAAGTTGATCGAAATCATCTTTAGAGTGCTCGACAATCATTATTACTTCTTGAAAATCACAGGATCAAACTAACTAAACTTTTAGTTTAATGTCATGCGTGTAATGTTGCTTACTTCGCAACAATATCTTATTTGGACATCAAACTTACGTGTATCATTGTCGGGTTTCTTGTAATAGGCTAGCCCGCCTTATTGGGCTCTCGTGTTAATAAAATTTGCTCTTCGAAAAAAAAAACTAACTAAACTTTTGACCAAAAACTCACGAAGTTTGACTCTTATATGTAGATTTCTAAGTCGGGTCTTGATTCGATATGTATCTTTTAATACCTTGAATAAGTGATAAATAATCGAAATCTGTTCATTATTCCTCCGAGATTGTGTGAAATGCTTCAGAGACTAAAATGGTTATTTATTTGTTTTTGGTTCTGCAGATTTTATTTTAAGTTGTGTATTGGTGAATATGAATATGAATATGAATCTGAAGAAAAAGATAAAAAGATGAAGGAAAAAATGGGTGAAATGGAAAATGTGGTTGGAAGGAAAAATGACGAAATTGCCTTCACATGCATTGCAAATGTCATGATTTAGTGACTTTTTTAACGACCGTTATTGATAGGGACCATCCACGTCCATTTTGTAAACCACATGGACCAACAACTCCGAAAATGAAGTTTATGTACCAAACACTTCATTTCATGTAAATCACCAAAGGTGCAATTTTCTCTATAAAAATTCGATGGTTTGGTATTAATCTATCTTTTTATAACGACTTTATATCATTCATGATTGAACGTTGAAGTTGATAGAAGAGTGACATTCGTAACCCAAATTAAATAGGAAATGGTAAACATGAAAGCGTACTACTTAGTACGTAGTATTTAATATGTCGCGTCATAAATAAACGTACTCACATGTGAGGCTACATATTACACGTTCTGTAGTTGTTATGTTCTCCATGAGAATCTTGTAAATACTTTTAACTTAGAGGGTATTCTGATAAAAAAAAATTGTGAAATTTATTTTTTCTCTTTTGTTTGTGAAGTGTCATTTTTGTTATGTACACAATTATTTTAGATTCCTAATATAAAATAAAATTATTAAATTAAATTTAAATTAACTAAATTGGTGCATATCTTGATTCTTTAGTGACTTTTTTGAAAGAGGTAAGATCCGGTGAATCGTAAACAATTAATATTAATTAAGAATTAAAAACTTTTTTTATGGAACACATATATTCGCGGCTCAATCTTCAAAAATTTCATCGTAAATATGAAATATTTATACAAAAAATGCGGAGGAGATAAAAAAAATACAGGGGAACTTGTCTGGTTGGCTCATTAAGCATGGGCTAATTCATATTTTAATGTCAATTTAAAACTCAAAACATGGATTATGAAATTGCGAAACAAAATTTTTAAATTGGATCAATACTTCCAATTGAATGAATATGAATAGAGAATTCATGGATGAAGATAGACAAGTAGATTTCTAATCGTAAATAAATCTTCAATTTCTTATAATAGGAAAGCCCTATATCTTGAAATTTATTCATCAAGTTGATGATAAAATTCATGGGTGTTCCAGTGGGTGTTATTCACGTCTTACGCTCATAAATTGACCACCCAGGTAAATTCATGAATTCAATTTGATTATTCCTTCTTATTATTATTTTATTTTATTATTCAAAATGTAATTGTTACAAGAATTGTCACAACCACATACAATGTAACTACCAAGACAGATTTGAGACTAAAGATAACTGTCGATGCAACTATTAATGTGATTATTCCAAGTATACCGAGTATCATCCATGTAATGATCATGGTAGGAATTCTTACTCTAATTAGATCACTTAGCTAGATACTTATATCTATATTTATTAATTTTAGATTTAGATAATAAGTAATAATAATTTCAATTTAGAAATTTCAAATGCTAATAAGATATCTTTATTTATTTAGAACAGAATTATCAATATCAAATTATCAAATCAAATTCTAATAAGATATCCTTATACTTTATGTATAATAAGAATAAGATAAGAAATCTTTATATATATATATATATATATATATATATATATATATATATATATACACACACACACACACACACACACACGTGAGTGTGTGTACACATACGAGCTTTAATACGATAACATCAACCGGGTACACAAAAACTTTAGAAATTAAGAACATGATACAAACCTCTGCATTCAGCCTCCGTTTATTCCAATACTGCTTACCCTTCTAGTTCATCCGTACGCTACACTAAAAATGTTTGTTAAAGTAAGATCCTACATCAAGTTTTGTGATTTAGCATTAAAAGTCTAAGAATTGTTACTTAATTTAGCAATAAAAGTCTAAGAATTGTTACTAAGTAAGTAGACAAATCACACTTAAAGAACAAATAAATAAAGATACAACAAATTTTATGAATCACAACTGAATTCTCAAACATAAAAAACCTAAACAACAAAAAACACATTCATATGTCAAGAACTTTGGACATATGCAAATAACACATGGTCATAAAATGAAACAAAGTATAAAAACCAATAACATACAAAAACAATTTGCTACCTGCTTTGTAACGACCAAACAATTTCAACACGGGCACGAACTGCTTTACCTTCGTACCAAAAACCCTAGCAACTATATTGGCACGATCATTTGCAGTCAAGTATGAGTATTTGCCCAACTATATCTTGACTTCAGACCATTTTGCACTACACGTAAATGTTATGAATAAATGAGGGTTCCCGTGAATATGACAAATAGCAAGTGCGTACAAGTAATGGCTATACATGTAAGACATTCTAAGTTACGATGCAAATCTGCTACCCGATATTTTAGATGGTTTCATCAAAAACACAATGCAAAAGGCGAGTTGAGTATTATTGTCGAATTAAAAATTACATCCGCTTAACCATTCAGGCTTGTGAAACGACCCAACCCGTCGTATTCCGGCCCATAATTTTTTTTCTTTTTAACGAAATAATATTTACAACATTTAGGTCCCAATTATGTTTTCAAAAACTTCTTCATTACAATAGTAAGTTTAATCGACTTTAAAACATACATTACATAAGTTGAAATACAAAACGGGCATACAACCCAAGACCCGTTTGACATACCAAAAGGTAAACCTTGACCCGACTATTTTACTTTTCAACAAAACCTAGCATGGTGATTGGGAACGCTACCCAATCCTAATCAAAAGTCTAAAGCACAATCTTCTAAAGCAACCCGCAAAGCACTAGTCCCCATGCTTACCCAAGCCGCCACCTTGCGAACCTATAAAAAAATAAAGTCAACGAGAGGGTAAGCTAATGTTTAGTGAGTGAGAATATACTACATACATATATATGCATAAAATGGACACGCCACACAATAATAATCAAATAGCATATACCGGAGTCCGAGCATAAAGGCAAGCTAATCTAAGCATACCGTACGATCGCTATACAATAAGCTAATATATCAACAATGTAAGTACACAAACAACGATATGTACAACGCCATCAAGCTACACCCGGAGGGTTAGCTACATCACAACAATACGACAATAAAATATATATCTAACAATGCGTAAACCTCCCAAGGTTAACCCCTTAACCCACTACCAAATGAAGATTGGCTGAAACTACATGAGCCTTAGTAAATCTGCACCACACGCGACTACTATCTTCAATACCATTACAACATCGAGGTTGGCCAAAACTACACGAGCCTTAGTGAATCCGCACCACTACCTCAATAAGATGACCAAATCTACACGCGTCATCGTGAATCCGTACCACACGTGATCCACCTCCCAAATCAAAACCCACAGTTCCGGGATTATATAAATCCACATCATCGGGGTTACTCAACCGCAACTCAAATACCAACCCTTCGCCATCGGGGTTATATAAATTACAACTCAATGCCAACCCTTCGCCATTGAGGTTATATACATTACAACTCAATACCAACCCTTCGCCATCGGGGTTATATACATTACAACTCAATACCAACTGATATGCCCAAATCAGACGGTTTATTTATGCGGTGTCGTTAGGTCGTAAAACGTCAATTCAGGATATCAACAGAAGAAGTTGATTATTTAATTTATATATGCTGGGCCTAAATCTATTATTCCTTCCTATGGGTTAGTAGGGCAAATATGACCTAGGGTCGTTCCTTGAGCGGTCGAATTTGAAACTGAGCTTATTCAGATAATTTAGTAATTAAGATTGGATTTGTACGCAATTTAGTATCCAAGACTAGTGGCCAGGTACACTTTATGTGGAGAGGCAGGATCCTTTTGGTCCCAATAAATTGGCGAATGTTCGAAAAATCCAACAACCAAGTCCAACCGGTTTATTCTAGACACCACTTTATCCGGAATATCAAATTGTGTAAAGGTAATAGTTGGGTTGATTTGATTTATAATTGTATTTAAAATATTAAAGCAATATAATTAAAATAAGCTAGCTAGCATGCAACAGCTAAGGACAGAGAAGACGTGGTTCACCATGATTTAAGATAACGTAGTGTCGGAATGATTGCGAGACACTCATTGGATAGATATACCTTGGTGTGAACACTAGATTCCCTACTAACCGGTTTCCCGATTAGCATGTCAAGAGGAACTAGGCTTTGAAGATTCTGATCGGATGGACTATGCCCAACTCCCGACGCTTTATCCGGTTTAAGGATATAAGCGACCCATCTTGGATGCAATGCATACCTTGGGCTCACCAATGAAGTAGCATAGTCATATACATATAATATCCAACATTTCTTAACACCTTAGTGTATCACCCAAATGGGTAGTTATGGTTGTGTTTCGAATTTCTTAACCCAAGTTATTTGTAATACCTCTAATATCAGTCATCCTTAAAGATTTATAAGCTTAGTTTGTATTGTAGTGCATTAAATTCTCATTTATAATTTAAACCAGCCCTTACTTAAATCTACCCAATAAATCCCTTAGTTATCCACCATGTACTAGACTTATAGTGGTTTCATAGCTTCTAACTTTGACCATGCTCAAGTGGTCCTATAGTACATAGACATGAGTCTTATACTCTTGACCATTGTCTTGATCTGGTCCTATGGTAATTCCTCATGTACTTTATAGTATTTCCGATGGGTTCAAACCTTGACCAATGTATAAACACAGATAATTAATTACCCTTATAATGTCGACTTTATAAAAGGTTTTAATCACGTTTATTGGTAGAAGGACGATAATAACGAGGTTTAATATCATAGACAGAAAGCGAGTACGAAATGATAATCATCCCTAACTAACATTATTAAATCATGGCAAACAATCAAGCAATTACTCACACATCATGGCAACAAGCATTTCTAATATTAATAAATCACAAACATCGGACAAGAATATTATAATAAATTAATAAAAGAAAGGATAGATATTACCGAATAATGTCGGCAGAATAACACTTGTATTTCTTCATAATATCCATAGCGTTACAATGCTTGATAGCTTCTACTACTAACTACATACTATTCTCTTATTGATCACTAGAGAGCGACAATAAAGAGATAATTATTTTCCTAATCTCTGTACTTTTCTCTCTCTAGAATCTAGAGAGAGAAAGTAGAGAGAGAATTAATCTCCTATAGATCACTAGAGAGCGACTATAGAGAGATATTTAGAGAGAGAAGTGAGAAAGGTGTGTAAGGTGTGTGTTGAAATGGTGGGATAAGCCATCTATTTATAGGAAAGCTTGATGTCAAAGTTGTAAATAAATGGGCTTGGTGACCAAGCAAAGCATCTTGAGAACTTGGTGGCCAAGGTGACCTTGGAGAGCAAGTAAAACTTGGAGAGCAAGCACATTCTAGATTATTCCAAATTTTTGCCTGCAAACGGCTGGCAGGCCGTTTGGCAAGCCGTTTGCAGGGGCCGTTTGCCAGACCAAGCCATTTGCAGGGGCTGTTTATCTGGGGCTTTTGGCAGGCAGTTTGTGAGCCATTCAAGCCGTTTGGCAGGCCGTTTGGCTGCCTGGTTCACTGGATCGTAACTTGATCTCTTGTCTTTCACCGTTTTCGCTCTAGATTCTTCGTTTTAGCTCCTTTTCTGACGATTCTTGCACTCACGCGTTCGTAATTAAATATCCTACAACATGAGATTAAGTAAATAAACTTTTCCAAAAATTATAAAATAATTTATTTAAACGCGAGTTAATCGTCTTAGCCGGTTTTGCTCGTTTTTCCTCGTTTTTCATCCGTTTTTAGTGATTCTTGAAACATAGCTTTTGTAATGACATAATCTACCAAATGAAGCAAATAAATGATTATTTAGATGATAAAGTCAATTACTTTATCATAAATTGGGCTAATATCGGGGGTAAAAACGTGAATTTTTAGCCGATATCACCAACCCTTCGCCATCGGGGTTAAATAATTCACATCACAAGCCCATGTGATAATGTACACACGAAGTGTGCACCTCGCCAAAGGTGGTCAACCAAAACGCACAACCGTGCCAATTGGACCTATTACACAAGTCCATCAAATCCACCTATATGTGAAGTGAGCTCTATAGCCGAGGATCACTTCACCCAACTCGCACCCATCCTATACATACATACGCACATAGTATATTGACACTCACCTTGAAATCTTGATGGATGCACAACCAAAATCCGCAATCGCCAATGGAACGTACCAATATCACCAAAATGATGTCGTTGACGAGTAGAACAACTTTAACTCTTGAGACCCGACCTAAAACACTCTTCTTCTTCACAGATTCAAGCTTTCTCTCACTAAAATGGGTTTCTCACTCTAGGGTTTGAAGAAGGAGGTGAAGTGTGTGAAAAATGAGATAAGGATAGGCTTGGTATCAGTTTTTATGTTCTCAAACCGTCCACATAGTGAAAAGACCAAAACACCCCAAAAGATACCCTTAAAAACGGGTCAAAATGGTCAGATCTGCGACAATGTCGCGTTTCGCGACAACCTGTCGCGCCTCGCGACGACTCAAACGCGACAACATTCACCGAAACGCGATGAAGTGGTCAGGAGGGAGGGTTTTCAGTGTGTCGCGTATCAGTCAATCCCATCGCGATCCGCGATGAACCAAAAATCGTTAGTGTCTTTAAACGCGATAGTTTGCCAGTTTGGTCCAATTTTCGACATTTGAATCTTTTACAATCGATCACGGTTAAGGTTAAACATTCACAAGGTTAAATACGCACCTTTGGACCATGTACGAGGAAAACGGGATGTTACAACTCTCCCCCACTTAAATTCGATCACGTCCCCGTGATCCTCGTCACTTAACCGCTCGGACCCACACCCTATGGTCCTCAAACAATCGTTCCAATCTGACTTCCACCACATTTCTCATTAACCCGAAGATTATTTCATTTACCAAATACACACTTGCACGCATTCTGAGACATGCAACGCACACAACATCTGAAGTCTACAACGATCACTTAGAATACGCGGAATCACCATGTATTCTTCCAACTCCTCTAGGTAATTCTTCTCAAAGAGTCATCTTCAACAACTAAATCGTCACCGGCGATTTATCTAATCCGCAAATCCAAGCACAAGATCTTGCTCAATCCCTCACATCGGAAAACTCAACCAATCTCGTACCGAGATATCAACCCTTTAGCTTACCCTTACCAGGTACAATGCTAAAGTAACCATATACCAAAATAAGGTCAACAACCCAACCGATGAAGACCGAATAAAAGCGAATCCTTACGGATAACACTTACCACATAACATCCCTTGTAGTGCGCAAACACGGCTAATACGCAACTACCGCAAATACGTGAGCAAAACACGGCTATTGCATCACTAATCACACAACATGGTCCTCCCGAATGAACCACCGGCGTATAAAACAACCAATAGTTCTCAAATCCAACATCATGAAGGCTGGCCGAAACTACACGCGCCTTAGCGAATCCGCACCACACGCGACTCACTACCTCCACCGCAACAACAATCGGGATTGACCGAACATACACGCGCCCTAGTGAATTCGCACCACACGAGAGTCACTATCCCAATAGAATGACTGCATCTACACGTGTCATTGTGAATCCGCACTACACGCGACTCACTTCCCGAAATCACAACACAGGAATGGTACTCCCATTCCCCACCGGTACTCACATTTCCCGATAACGTTATACCATGCCGATATAACACTACTCCCAAGGTGAAGTTAGCGGACCGATTCAACGGCCATAACCCACCAATCACACACGCTCTTTTGGCCTCAATCAACGAGTGGTGTAGCATCGCGCGTTGCACACACCATAGTGAATCCTAACCGAATACACTAACCAATCACCACAAGCAAAAAGTATATACGCATACTTAGAATCATTCCACACCGTCTGGAATTTCCGCACACGAATTATACGCATGCGCGAACATCGCTATCACAATCGAGCCAGAACCACCTATATCGCACATAGGCACAACAATAATTCTCTAAAAGAGAATCCGACATGCACATCCCTTAACCGAGGGATTTCACCTTGCTCATCAAGCACGTCCATGCATCTCCCAATGAGATTCACCACATTACACCTCGGTGATAATTTAAGTCCAAAACCATAAGGACAATTTATTTCAAAACGTACTCTCACCACAATCGACCAACGTAGATGTCAACACTAGCACCTAATCTAAACGGGCTCCGTCCAACATCAACTCACTAGGAACCTCTTCGTGCGGGAGTACAAATCCCCCACCTAGAACTCCGTTCCATAACCACATCATTGAGATAATAGTATCACGTGCAATTACTATTCACTCCTTGTTGACTTAGTCAACCGTCAAGTCCGTCTCCGTCTCACCGAGACTCACACAACCTACATACTAAAGAAAGACAAGATCTATCCGTCTTGTATTCCATAATATACCCATCACGATACCTTGCTCCAACCTTGAGCACACGAAGAATTTTGGATCGTCCTTCTCCACTTCATTCAAATCGTTCATTAACACGAACACAAAACATCACTCTTGCAATCGCCCGATTGCTATGGCTTGTCAAATTCCGTTTAGTCACTCATGTACCTAAGGGTTTCTATAGGGTACTCTAAGTACAATGTAACCACAACCATCGAAATCGCATATCACGCCAGCAGGTATAAAAAGGCACCTGGCATCGCGTCACATAGACTCCATTACCAACATACATCGAGATCAAACACTCGATCTCTAGGGTTCCATCCACCCGATGAACCTCATGGTGTCATACCCCCAAATAGGGCCGGGGAAATATGACTTCACAATATCACAACACAAGTATGTATAAACGAGAACGACTCTATATGAGACGTTTTATTTGATAACCAATGTATTAAAGCAGCGGAAAGTGTTAAGTCATTACGATTGTAAACTTTAATGTTCTAATGCAATAACATGATTGTATAAATGCGCACTCCAAAAGCAGCAAAGTCCAAATAGCAAATAATCTTTAGCAATCTTCACCTGAGACAAAACATGCTTAAAGTGTCAACCAAAAATGATTGAGTGAACAACATAGGTTTAATAATTATAACAAGTTTTTAGACCACAAGATTTAGTTAGAGTTGACTGATATAAAATCAATCAATAGAATGAAGTGTGTTTATTAATATAATGAATATATTAACAGTGACCGATGAAGTTTGTTTATTAATATAATGAATATATTAACAGTGACCGATGAAGTTTGTTTATTAATATAATGAATATATTAACAGTGACCGATAAAGTTTGTTTATTAATATAACGAATATATTAACAGTGACGATAAAGTTTGTTTATTAATATAACGAATATATTAACAGTGACGATAAAGTTTGTTTATTAATATAACGAATATATTAACAGTGACGATAAAGTTTGTTTATTAATATAACGAATATATTAACAGTGACCGATATTGTCAACAGACAAAGTATGTTTACTAATATAACGAATTATATTAGCAGTGATCGTTGTTGTTAACAAACAACATGTAATGGATAAAATTTGAGTACTTGTGTCTAAGCGTAAAACAGTTTAAAAGCAAGCATGTGTCTCACCCCAAAGTTTATAAAATAGTTAAGAAATAGTAAAAAAAAAAAAAAGAGGGGCTATGAAGTTCACCTTAATAGCAGATAGATATTCCACGCAAGTTAAATGATCAGAGTGATGAACACGAAGATCTCAACCTAGATATTATGCTTGATTAGTTAATGTCTAATAGACATAAAGTTTGTTTATTAACATAGTAAACTATATTTCGAAAAAGTTATATTCATATATGTGATAATATAATTAGTGTTCATTAAGTGTTACTATATAGGTATGTGTATAGGTTATACTAGTAATAGTATTATTAATCTTTAATTATTCAACTTTTATATATATCTCCCATTATGTGTTACATCTATAAATGTACTTCTATGTGATACATACATATACATATATTCTTTATTATTATTATTCATGCATGTATTCATAACTATACAATATATTTATATATACATTAGATGTTACATATAGATAGGTGTAAGATGATACATATATATATACTCATTACCCTTTTTTTTATTATGTTTACTAACTTATGTATCTTACAAAATGCACATTCATACATACATTCATACGTACATATACATACTTATATACACATACATATACACATATGCATATATTTACATATACACACACACACATACATACAGTGTATACATGCACATACGTACGTATGCATGCATGCATGCACGTACACCATGATCATAACTATGTTACGAAACCATAATTATAACCTAATTCTTTTGATCACAATCTTTATAACTTAACATAAAATCATAAATCTTTAACCTTATTAATATTTCATGATCATACCCAAATCAACCTAGTATCTTATTAACATAAAATCATATCTTTATATCTTAATAACTAATCATCCTTTTTAGCCAAAATCAATTTATAACCTAAACTTTTCACATTAACTCATAATCATGATATTAACAATTACTTGATCAATCCTTTTCGACAATTCATAAATCTTTATTATCTTTAAAACCCAATTATTATTCATACATACTAGTTATCACATAAAATCATAACTAATTTTAATACTTGATCCAATTTTTAACCTTTAACATCATCATTAATCTTTATCTAATTTAACATATACTTATTAATACTTAACCAAAATCATACTTCATATTCATAATCTTATCAACTTTTAACACATAAAATCATAAGCTTAATCTTAATACATATATTTATTATCTAATAGATTTAAGTAGGATTTAACTAGGAATTAGAACTACCTCAAGAAGAATGAAATCAAGATGTTGTGATGGTTATGGCACGTCCAGAAAAACAGAAACAAGCAGCAACAACAGCAGGTAATCTCGACCTACTTGGAGTCTTTTGGGTCAGGTTAAACTCGACAGAAACAGTAACAGGTAGCAGCAAGTTTAGCAAGAAATTCCCGATTGTTTTGGACTGAACAGATGGCGGTTTACAGCAGAACTGGAGCAGGAAACAGGAAAGTTTGCAGCAGATTCTTGGTGATAGAATGAAGACTGAATAGAGGTGGGTTTTGTGGAGGTTGTTTGTCGACTGAATTATGGAGGGATAGCAGAATAGAAAGTCGACAGATAGCTGGATATCATTCGACTAATTTGCAGGGTTTATTATGGTGATTCTCCTGAAAATTACGATGGCCTTTATATAGATAGAGTGAGTTTCCTAATTGATCTCAAGTTAATGGTAATCCAAGACTAATTTGAGTTATACTAGGATAAGAAACTTATGGATCAAGTCTAATTCCCTTAATCAAAACTATACAGCCGATATACCTGATTCATATGATCTTATTTATTTATTTATTTTTTACGGCTATTTACTTATATTTATGTATTATATATATTTTTCGACATTTATTAATTGATTTATGTATTTTATATTTTTATTATTATTATTATTATTATTATTATTATTGAAATTACATTTACTAAAAACATTTTGTTTAATTATTAGTCCCTAACCTTAATAAATTTTTATTTGGTTCCAATTAGGTTACTAGTTTTTAATAGTTATAAGTTGTCACATTTAATATTAATACACATAGTTTATATTATTTATTAAGTACTAGAGTTAGGGTTCATTATTTAATATTTAATGGTATTTGGGTTTTATATCATATTAGGGTTTTTAATAATAATTACGATCATTTAATGAAAGTATAAATGTTCGTTTGTCGAAATGGATAACAACCCTAATGATGATGCACAGAATATGACATTGAAACCCTAAGGACAACTTGGTGAATTCGGAAGGGAAAAATGAGGGTTGTTATAGTACCTCCCCGTTAATTTAAACTTCGTCCCGAAGTTTCAGGAAGACTTCTCGAATGCATCAGCGAGTGAGAATAGATGTGGGTAGTTCCGTTTCATCTGGTCTTCACGTTCCCAGGTATACTCGGGGCCTCTAAGTGAATTCCAACAGATCTTAACAACAGAAGTAACGCCTTGTTTCGAACGTTTAACCTCACAATCCAGAATTTCTATAGGTTTTTCGATGAAGTACAATTAATGCGAAGATCATTCAAGGGAATAACGAGTATGTTGTCATCAAGACACTTTTTAAGATTCGAGATGGTAAATGGATGAACTTTAATTAACAGGAAGTGCTGACTAAAAATTTGCATTCGGTCAACGTTTTGTTAAAGCAAAGTTTACACTTGATTACAGTGGGGACCTACTTGAATGAGAGTTGATATTGTATGAAGTTTCAGCTAAAAGAGCCTTGGTGATTAGAATATCTAGTCTTATGGACTTCCTCCATGACTAGTCCTTGAAAATTTCTGATTAATGGTAATTTTTATTGGATCGACATGTATTCCTTCACTATTAACTACATGTCCAAGGAATTGTACGATTCGTAGCCAAAGTTCACACTTGGAAAAACTTGGCATACAGTTGTTCCTTCTTTAAGAGCTCTAGATTCAATCACAGATGTTACTCATGCTCTTTTCTCGCTCTTGGAATAGATTAAGATGTCATCAATGAAAACGATCACGAATTGGTTAAGGATGGGTTTGCATACATGGTTCATAAGATCCATGAATATAGCAGGAGCATGGGTTAAGCCAAAAGACATGACAAGGAACTTATAGTGTCTATAACGAGTTAGGAAAGTAGTCTTAGAAACATTGGTTTCCTTGACTCTCAATTGATGATAACCCGACCTAAGATCAAGTTTCGAATAGATACTTGACCCTTGCAGTTGGTCAAACAGGTCATCAATAAGCGGGAATGGATAACGATTCTTGATGGTTAGTTTGTTGAGTTCTCGGCAACTAATACACATTCTCAACGTGCCACCTTTCTTAATGAAAAGAACGGGTGCTCCTCACGGAGGCAAGCTAAGACGAATGAAACCTTTCTCCAAAAGCTCTTGGAGTTGGCTGGATGATTCCTTCAGTTCGGGAGGAGCTAATCGGTATGATATCCATGCAATAGGTATAGCACCGGGCGTGGATAATTGATAAGTAGAAGATATATAATATCTAGGGTTGATATTTTTAGTTGACAATATAGTGATAAGGAGTATGTAATGGTACACAGTGGTCCTAAGGTTGATCAAATCTTATTCCCATCATGATCCATTAGGATTTCTGTAGGACTTATCATAATATAATGACGTTGATCAAGTGTCATTATATTATTCTAAATCATACTTTTATCACTCCATAATGTTACTACTATGTCATCCACTCAATATTCATCTTCATCGAGGTGAATGATTCAATGGAAAATGAAAGAAAAGAAAATAACATCATTCATTAAAAGGAAATAACTAGAGTATTACACAAACTTTAACGAAATCTTTCAAACTATAGAAGTGCTAAACGGTAACACAAAGAATACTATGAAAATTTAATTGACTCTTGTAGTTGTCAAAAACTCTTCATTGTGCCTCTTTATTCTTCTTCTTATCCAAGCATTGATTTTTGAAATGCCCTACTCCTCCACAGTTATAGCAAGTAGGAACGGTTGCATTTGCCTTTATGGCTGGAGTTTTGGCTGATGGAGTAACAACTCTACAAGTCTTGGCTACGTGACCCACCTTCTCGCACTTGGTGCACTTGGCCTTACACCATCCTTTATGATGTTTCTCACATCTCTTGCAATAGGGACGTTTTCCCTTATACAACTTGTTGAATTTGCTTTTTAAATTATCTTGCTCCATTCCTTCTCTCTTCCTTTTTGCACCTTCTTTCTCCTTATGTTTGTCGATGAAATAGCTTGCCATGCAAGCAGCTTCTTGTATGGTGCTCGGGTTCTCCAAGATAACATCTCTTTGGACTTCGTTAGGCAACCCATTGATGTAGCATTGGATTCCTAGATACTCGGGAGTAGCCATGAGAGAAAATTCTTGAAACCGGTTGGTGTAGCTCATGAGATTAGCATTCACCATTCCTATATTACTGAGCCCAGGTCTTTCAGTACTCTTGTATGTAGGGGGCGGGTAGTTTATGAAACTTTGATGAGAACGAATAGTCGAAAGGTTTCGTGGTACGCCATTTTTGCCATTGCCTTGAACAAGGGACTCGGACTTGGATTCTTCCTCAACTTCTTCTTCTTCAATCATCTCCTCCACAAACTCTTCCTCTTCGTCATCCCCCTCATATTTAGCATTATTGTGGGATTCTTCCAAATGAGGGTAGTGTGGAGGACTAGGAGGGACATAGTTTGGGTGGGTTGGTGAAAATGGCGGGGAAACGGGTCCATAAGTTGGTGTGTGGACAGATCTTTCGGAGTAGGATCCATTGGACTCATTGTCGGAGATGATGATCGGGCTATTGCGAGACATCCTAGAAGACACGAAAGAACTAAGTTAGGCAAGTTCTAAGGGGGACGCAAAAGCACGAATTAAAATGTAAGGAGAAAATGCACTAGGCACTAAAACAGGAAAGGTTATAGTCCTATAGATTGCTAAGGCACCTAACTAACACATAAGGCACACATAAATGCAATCCTGGTTCTCTATAACAACCTGGCTCTGATACCACTCAGTCATACCCCCAAATAGGGCCGGGAAAATATGACTTCACAATATCACAACACAAGTATGTATAAACGAGAACGACTCTATATGAGACATTTTATTTGATAACCAATGTATTAAAGCAGTGGAAAGTGTTAAGTCATTACGATTGTAAACTTTAATGTTCTAATGCAATAACATGATTGTATAAATGCGCACTCCAAAAGCAGCAAAGTCCAAATAGCAAATAATCTTTAGCAATCTTCACCTGAGACAAAACATGCTTAAAGTGTCAACCAAAAATGGTTGAGTGAACAACATAGGTTTAATAATTATAACAAGTTTTTAGACCACAAGATTTAGTTAGAGTTGACTGATATAAAATCAATCAATAGAATGAAGTGTGTTTATTAATATAATGAATATATTAACAGTGACCGATGAAGTTTGTTTATTAATATAATGAATATATTAACAGTGACCGATGAAGTTTGTTTATTAATATAATGAATATATTAACAGTGACCGATAAAGTTTGTTTATTAATATAACGAATATATTAACAGTGACGATAAAGTTTGTTTATTAATATAACGAATATATTAACAGTGACGATAAAGTTTGTTTATTAATATAACGAATATATTAACAGTGACGATAAAGTTTGTTTATTAATATAACGAATATATTAACAGTGACCGATATTGTCAACAGACAAAGTATGTTTACTAATATAACGAATTATATTAGCAGTGATCGTTATTGTTAACAAACAACATGTAATGGATAAAATTTGAGTACTTGTGTCTAAGCGTAAAACAGTTTAAAAGCAAGCATGTGTCTCACCCCAAAGTTTATAAAATAGTTAAGAAATAGTAAAAAAAAAAAAAAAGAGGGGCTATGAAGTTCACCTTAATAGAAGATAGATATTCCACGCAAGTTAAATAATCAGAGTGATGAACACGAAGATCTCAACCTAGAGATATTATGCTTGATTAGTTAATGTCTAATAGACATAAAGTTTGTTTATTAATATAGTAAACTATATTTCGAAAAAGTTATATTCATATGTGTGATAATATAATTAGTGTTCATTAAGTGTTACTATATAGGTATGTGTATAGGTTATACTAGTAATAGTATTATTAATCTTTAATTATTCAACTTTTATATATATCTCCCATTATGTGTTACATCTATAAATGTACTTCTATGTGATACATACATATACATATATTCTTTATTATTATTATTCATGCATGTATTCATAACTATACAATATATTTATATATACATTAGATGTTACATATAGATAGGTGTAAGATGATACATATATATATATATATATACTCATTACCCTTTTTTTTATTATGTTTACTAACTTATGTATCTTACAAAATGCACATTCATACATACATTCATACGTACATATACATACTTATATACACATACATATACACGTATGCATATATTTACATATACACACACACATATACATACAGTGTATACATGCACATACGTACGTATGCATGCATGCATGCACGTACACCATGATCATAACTATGTTACGAAACCATAATTATAACCTAATTCTTTTGATCACAATCTTTATAACTTAACATAAAATCATAAATCTTTAACCTTATTAATATTTCATGATCATACCCAAATCAACCTAGTATCTTATTAACATAAAATCATATCTTTATATCTTAATAACTAATCATCCTTTTTAGCCAAAATCAATTTATAACCTAAACTTTTCACATTAACTCATAATCATGATATTAACAATTACTTGATCAATCCTTTTCGACAATTCATAAATCTTTATTATCTTTAAAACCCAATTATTATTCATACATACTAGTTATCACATAAAATCATAACTAATTTTAATACTTGATCCAATTTTTAACCTTTAACATCATCATTAATCTTTATCTAGTTTAACATATACTTATTAATACTTAACCAAAATCATACTTCATATTCATAATCTTATCAACTTTTAACACATAAAATCATAAGCTTAATCTTAATACATATATTTATTATCCAATAGATTTAAGTAGGATTTAACTAGGAATTAGAACTACCTCAAAAAGAATGAAATCAAGATGTTGTGATGGTTATGGCACGTCCAGAAAAATAGAAACAAGCAGCAACAACAGCAGGTAATCTCGACCCACTTGGAGTCTTTTGGGTCAGGTTAAACTCGACAGAAACAGCAACAGGTAGCAGCAAGTTTAGCAAGAAATTCCCGATTGTTTTGGACTGAACAGATGGCGGTTTACAGCAGAACTGGAGCAGGAAACAGGAAAGTTTGCAGCAGATTCTTGGTGATCGAATGAAGACTGAATAGAGGTGGGTTTTGTGGAGGTTGTTTGTCGACTGAATTATGGAGGGATAGCAGAATAGAAAGTCGACAGATAGCTGGATATCATTCGACTAATTTGCAGGGTTTATTACGGTGATTCTCCTGAAAATTACGATGGCCTTTATATAGATAGAGTGAGTTTCCTAATTGATCTCAAGTTAATGGTAATCCAAGACTAATTTGAGTTATACTAGGATAAGAAACTTATGGATCAAGTCTAATTCCCTTAATCAAAACTATACAGCCGATATACCTGATTCATATGATCTTATTTATTTATTTTTTTTACGGCTATTTACTTATATTTATGTATTATATATATTTTTCGACATTTATTAATTGATTTATGTATTTTATATTTTTATTATTATTATTATTATTATTATTATTATTATTATTATTATTATTATTATTATTATTATTATTATTATTATTATTATTATTATTATTATTATTATTATTATTATTATTATTATTGAAATTACATTTACTAAAAACATTTTGTTTAATTATTAGTCCCTAACCTTAATAAATTTTTATTTGGTTCCAATTAGGTTACTAGTTTTTAATAGTTATAAGTTGTCACATTTAATATTAATACACATAGTTTATATTATTTATTAAGTACTAGGGTTAGGGTTCATTATATAATATTTAATGGTATTTGGGTTTTATATCATATTAGGGTTTTTAATAATAATTACGATCATTTAATGAAAGTATAAATGTTCGTTTGTCGAAATGGATAACAACCCTAATGATGATGCACAGAATATGACATTGAAACCCTAAGGACAACTTGGTGAATTCGGAAGGGAAAAATGAGGGTTGTTATACATGGTTCGCCATCCTCAACACAAAAGCGAACACGCGCTTAACAACCGAACACCAAAGCACATTCTCATGGCTTGGTAGAAACATTTCCCAAACACTAAGGAATGCTTGGTTGCACCAAGTCTTACGCCCTTCATCCATCAATCCAACGCCACCGTAGGGTAATTTCATTAGGAATGTCACCCATAACAATAATATGCACAACACAATGCATTTAACAAACCCGAACTCATCGGCACATAATAAATAATCAAAGGACATATTCATTAAAACGAAAAGTACCTTAACGTCTTCTCGCCACACCCGTCCCCGCTAACTCGGGACACTCCGACTTGCGATGCCCTTCTCCTTGGCAATTGAAGCACACCGTGCCATCACCCTTTGGCACCGAACAATCCCAAAATTTGTGACCCCTCACGCCACAATTGTAACACCTAGACGCACTAGATACCGATATACCCGTCCGTATACCACCCGTGCTCACACTTGCACCCTTAGTCCTCTTACTTGGAGCACCATACGAATCAACCCTTCTCTTACTTGAAGGTTCACCAACTATCGATTGCGAATGCGATTCGAAACCCCTAGCCACGGCGAATAACTCCGCGAACGAGTTTACTTGACCAAGGCTAATCTTGCTCCGCAAGTCATCATTCAAAGTTCGATAGAAATCTCCTATCAACATACCATCTCTTCCGTTATACTCCGGGCAAAAACGAGCCTTCGCCATAAAGGTCGTCTTAAGAGTATTCAAGTCCATAGAACCTTGTGTGACGATCGCTCCAAATCCATATGGACAATACGTCATTCATTGATTTCATTGCGAGGTATTTGACCTCTATATGATACGTTTTTTAAACATTGCATTCTTTTGAAAAGGCACACCATAAATGAATATTTAAATCAAAGGTTTTCGACATCTGATGATTTCTACATATAGACAATCACCGTAAATAATAGTTTACAATAGTACTTCCGTTGACAATGCAGTCAAAATAAGATACATGGTGATGATTTAGTGAATGCAACGTTTCCTTGATAAGTATGTCATGTAAGACTCCATGCACATAGCTTGTCTAACATATAAGCAACAGCGGAAGACTTCTAGTAAACCTGAGAATAAACATGCTAACAAGTGTCAACACAAAGGTTGGTGAGTTCATAGTTTTATTGTTTCGTATAATCTGTATGTAAAGATGAATAACAAGTTTTCAGTTGTTTCATCCAGAAACGTTTATCAAAATATTCTACGAAATTGAGCACCCTGGTAACTAAACTTAACGTATATATAATTTGTACCCTTTGTATAATCATCTTAATAATACACGCAAACCAATGTGTACGCTTCTCAAATAGCATACGTCCGTTAAAAGGCTAGTGCTCTAGCTCGGACGGGGATATCAAGCCCTATGGATCCATATACTACTACTCGCGCCCACCAGTTCTTATAACTGGCAGTTACTAGTTACCAAAGCTAAGGGATTTTCGGTTCAAACTCAGTGTAGAATTTAGTATGTACTTGTATCCATTGTGTTTAAAATAAAGTGCATGTATTCTCAGCCCAAAAATATATATTGCAAAAGCAATTAAAAAGGGAGCAAATGAAACTCACCTTAGCAGCACATAAAGTTGTTCAGCTTAATGTGACCGAAACTCGGTATATCAAATAATCGTAGATCTCAACCTAGAGAACATATGTTGGTCAATAAATGTCTATCAAGCTAGGTCAGGTCATAGTGTATCACAATCCTAATGCTCGAAATTGACATACAAAAGTTATTTAAAGTTGTTTCAAAAAGTCAATTTTGACAATAGTTCAACAAACGAGACGTACCTTATATAAGGATTCATTTACTCGGTTGGTAATATTCAAAAATTCATTTTATCAATCTCGTAAACAAGTTGTTTAAGTATTAATTGCAGATTCAAAAAGCAATTTCAATTAATGTCAATTATAATTCAGTTGACCATATCTTTTGATTCGTTCCTCGAAACTATTCGATATCTAAATGAAAAGTTATTGATTTTTCGCCAGCTTTCCGAAAACATGTATATCATATACCTTTTACCCGTCATATATGTATTTAATTCGTGATTTATTATAAACTGTTTAACGACGAAATTTAGTATACAAGCATGTATAAATATATATACTCGAGCACTAGACATGTATACACTATTAATTTATAAAAGATAAAATATAAATGCTTACGTATCAATATTGTGATTCAATATTTCAGAAAAGTACGTAGACGTAACGGAGATGATAAACGCTAGGTTAAATATACCCCCGAACATTACCCATAACCTCCTTGACAATAACCCATAATTTCCTTAGTTCTATCCCGCTCGAAAAACCATTTTGAAAGTGATACGCTCAAGACCTCGTCGTAGTATTTTATGTATAATATTAATACTACTAATAATAATAAGATTAATAATAATATTAATCTTAATAATAATAATAATAATAATAATAATAATAATAATAATAATAATAATAATAATAATAATAATAATAATAATAATAATAATAATAATATAAATATAAAAAATAATACAGAGGAATGTGGAAACCAGCTCGAGCTTTTATAGGATTCTGGCCTGCTACAGTACCCCATGCGATCGCATGAGGTTTCAGTGTTTTTGCCATGCGATCGCATGGCCGCCTTATCCTATTTTTGTTTGCTAGTTCGTCGACATCAAATAGTGTACTGTAGCAAATAGTGTTTACTGCAGCAAATAGTGTACTGTAGCAAATCACTGTAGCACTGTAGCACTGTAGCAAAATACGGTTTCACTGTAGCAAATAGTGTTTTACTGTAGCAAATAGTGTTTTACGGTAGGAAAGTCGTTTTTACTTGTATATATATATATATATATATATATATATATATATATATATATATATATATATATATATATATATATATATATATATATATATATAATTGTTCATGAATCGTCGAGAGCAGTCAAATGTAATTTAATACATGAAACAGTTCTAAAATTTTGAAATTCAACTTCATAGACTTTGCTTATCGTGTCGAAAACATTAAATTATTTAAAGATAAAGTTTAAATTTGGTCAGAAATTTCCGGGTCATCACACCTTGTTGCAAATTTCGCGACTCATCACGCAACTTCGTCAAATCAGCTTGCGTCCGGAACTCCTTGAAGAATTCCTTCTTAAAATCGTCCCACTATAACCCCATAAACGATTCACCACCAACAATATCAATTTTACCATCTAACCAATCCTTTGCCCTACCCCGCAACAAGCTAGTAGCGAGTCTTGTTCTCTTCTCGGGAGGGCATTCAATAGTGCGAAAACACCCTTCGACATCCGAGATCCATGTCGTGCTTATCAAAGGATCCGGTTTCCCATCATACATCGGTGGTTTAGTCCTTATGAAGCTCTTATGACAACGCTCCATTTCACTGCTACATCGAAATTCGGAATACTTCCTATCCATTTCTTCTCGTAACGCTCCCAATTCCTCCGCAACGGCGGCCGCAACTCTAGCGTTAAACTCATCGTCGCTCACCTCGATCCCGTTTCTCATCATCATTCTAAAGAATGCAAAACGATTAGACCATGAACGTATAAAACCACACGCACAACACCGCCACATCTTGCTCAACACTCGTTGTACTTCACTTGATAAACACGATTTGCACCTGTAACGATGGTAGCTAGTCATTATTATGCGCACACGCCATATCAACTTGTTAGTACAACGACTGCCTCGCTCGATGATATAAACCAACATAAACAAAAATTCTATGCGATATAATCACACTCAAGAATAATATCACGATACAAGCCACAATCCTAGTTAGTTCGCCTACACGCTAAGGCACTAACCAAATCACCGTCCGACCCGTTCTCCTACAAGTCCCGCAACAAATAAGCACACACAAAAGTCTAAGTCTAGGCATCTATCTCAAGTCGCCTAAATCCCTTAGACCATGCTCTGATACAACTTGAAACGACCCAACCCGTCGTATTCCGGCCCATAAATTTTTTTCTTTTTAACGAAATAATATTTACAACATTTAGGTCCCAATTATGTTTCCAAAAACTTCTTCATTACAATAGTAAGTTTAATCGACTTTAAAACATACATTACATAAGTTGAAATACAAAACGGGCATACAACCCAAGACCCGTTTGACATAACTAAAAGGTAAACCTTGACCCGACTATTTTACTTTTCAACAAAACCGAGCATGCTGATTGGGAATGCTACCCAATCCTAATCAAAAGTCTAAAGCACAATCTTCTAAAGCAACCCGCAAAGCACTAGTCCCCATGCTTACCCAAGCCGCCACCTTGCAAACCTATAAAAAAATAAAGTCAACGAGAGGGTAAGCTAATGCTGAGTGAGTGAGAATATACTACATACATATATATGCATAAAATGGACACGCCACACAATAATAATCAAATAGCACATACCGGAGTCCGAGCATAAAGGCAAGCTAATCTAAGCATACCGTACGATCGCTATATAACAAGCTAATATATCAACAATGTAAGTATATCAACAACGATATGTACAACGCCATTAAGCTACACCCGGAGGATTAGCTACATCACAACAATACGACAATAATATATATATATATATATATATATATATATATATATATATATATATATATATATATATATATATATATATATATATATATATATAACAATGCGTAAACCGCCCAAGGTTAACTCCTTAACCCACTACCAAATGAAGATTGGCCGAAACTACACAAGCCTTAGTAAATCCGCACCACACGTGTCTACTATCTTAAATACCATTACAACATCGAGGTTGTCCGAAACTACACGAGCCTTAGTGAATCCACACCACACGTGACCACTACCTCAATAAGATGACCGAATCTACACGCGTCATCGTGAATCCGCACCACACGTGATCCACCTCTCAAATCAAAACCCACAAGTTCCGGGATTATATAAATCCACATCATCGGGGTTACTAAACCGCAACTCAAATACCAACCCTTCGCCATCGGGGTTATATAAATTACAACTCAATACCAACCCTTCGCCATCGGGGTTATATACATTACAACTCAATACCAACCCTTCGCCACCGGGGTTATATACATTACAACTCAATACCAACCCTTCGCCATCGGGGTTATATAATCCACATCACAAGCCCATGTGATAATGTACACACGAAAGTGTCCACCTCGCCAAAGGTGGTCAACCAAAATGCACAACCGTGCCAATTGGACCTATTACACAAGTCCATCAAATCTACCTATATGTGAAGTGAGCTCTATAGCCGAGGATCACTTCACCCAACCCGCACCCATCCTATACATACATACGCACATAGTATATTGACACTCACCTTGAAATCTTGATGGATGCACAACCAAAATCCGCAATCGCCAATGGAACGTACCAATACCACCAAAATGATGCCGTTGACGAGTAGAACAACTTTAACTCTTGAGACCCGACCCAAAACACTCTTCTTCTTCCCCGATTCAAGCTTTCTCTCATTAAAATGGGTTTCTCACTCTAGGGTTTGAAGAAGGAGGTGAAGTGTGTGAAAAATGAGATAAGGATAGGCTTGGTATCAGTTTTTATGTTCTCAAACCGTCCACATAGTGAAAAGACCAAAACACCCCAAAAGATACCCTTAAAAACGGGTCAAAATGGTCAGATCTGCGACAATGTCGCGTTTCGCGACAACCTGTCGCGCCTCGCGACGACTCAAATGCGACAACATGCACCAGAACGCGATGAAGTAGTCAGGAGGGAGGGTTTTCAGTGTGTCGCGTATCAGTCAATCCCATCGCGATCCGCGATGAACCAAAACGCGATAGAGTGTCTTTAAACGCGGTAGTTTGCCAGTTTGGTCCAATTTTCGACATTTGAATCTTTTACAATCGATCACGGTTAAGGTTAAACCTTCACAAGGTTAAATACGCACGTTTGGAACATGTACGAGGAAAACGAGATGTTACAGCTTGCCTGAGTGGCCGCCGAGTTGCCCAATGAATCACACCACCCGGGTTCAATTCCTGGCTATGCCAAATTGTTCAAAAAGGGAGTGTGACTAGAGGGCGCGCATAAATGCATAATACGCAATTTGCCTGGTACCAGGTCTCGCGCCCGGGGGGTTTGATTACCCGAGGTTTTACCGTCTATGGGGAGCCAATGTGCTCGTTCATAAGAGGGTTTCCTCACTTAACCAAAAAAAATAAAAAATTTACATCCGCTTTACGTCAGCTGTCATACGCAAATACACAGATGTGTTTGATGAGTATTTGTAAATTTCGCAACGAGTGTCACGAAAAACTTCACGAAATTTCATCAGGTGCATAATTGATTTGTATGCAAACGTATACATGAGAGAGCCAACACATCATGACTTGTATGTTTGTACGACGCTCATGAATCACTTCATGAATTTCTGTGAATGCTTGGTATTATTGATTGTATGCAATGAGAATGGGCAAAACGTCTTATTGCCATCTTCTCGAGATGAAGTATAGGCTATCAGAGTAACGAACTTTAGGATACATTATACAAATATTATTAAAATTTATTTATCAAACTTGATGAGTTCTTCCAAGCAAGGCATGTACCAACCACGTTCCACCAACGTGTATTTACAAAAATTTATTTCACATATATACAAAATGATTGAAGTATAGATTTATACACCTACAAAGTGATTGAAGTATACCACATTTCTGTTTATATAGGCAAACGGAGGCGATATTTCTAAGGTCACTCCCTATCGTAACTAAACTATTCATCCTCTTAACCTTCCACATCAGCGCCACATCAACACCAATATTCTATAACTAACTCATAACTAAACACTCCCTATCATGGCTAAAACAATACTCCTCTTAATACACAACGTACAAGCAATAAAGCATCAAGTCCAACAATAAAAAGCCACCGGGACCCACAATTCCTATAACTAACTAAACACATCCGTTAAATCCATGGTGAGTGCGGGTAACTAATGCGGGTAACTAAGCCGTGCCTATGGTTCATTACGGGTAACTACGGGTAATGAGCGGGTAATGACGGATAACTAACCCAAAAAGTTCGTATAGAGTTAAATAATTGTGTGAGCCTCCCTTAATCCAAAATCCTGGCTCCGCCCCTGCTGCTTCCTAAATATGTAGCTTAGATTTTGAGATGCAAAAACGATAATGAAAAGCAACTAGAGGGTCTAGAAATCCGGTCTTCAGGGATGAACTATAATCTAATTACCAAAAATCTGCTTCAAAAACCTGAAGATCACTACCATCTTAAAGAGGAACAAAATATTGTATACAATCTTAACTTCAGCAGGACGGAGACGTTGCCTATCAAGGAATACATTGGAGTCTATATTCGAAATATGTGAAATTTCTGAAAATGCATCAAACTTTTCCCAAAATTCTGTCATACACATTCAACTTTGAAAGTTTATATTGTATGTGTGAAACTTTTAATCATTTTTTTTTTAACAGCAACTTGGGGTCACTCACGGGGGACTAGATCACCCATACGATCATCTCCTGCAGTTATATAACCGCCCCCAACTACTATCTTGGAGGAAAGAAACCGAGACCAATCCGAGGACATAAAACTTACAATCATTGCTATCGTATGTGTCCAATGACATCATTAACTATTACTTTTGCTGATGTGGCATCCTTATAAATTTCTGTCACCAAACCCTGTGCCAGATTCATGGTTTACACATTAAAATTTAAAAGAATTCATAAAATTAAATTTTTGAATTAGAATGTTGTTAGTATTTGATCGATGTGGGCAGACACTAGAAACAGAAGTCGAAAATACATATGTTTCATACCCAAGAGGTCCTTGACAATGTCAATTTCTTCCTAAGAAATTATACCCGTCAACAATAGAATAAAATAGGGAGGAAAAAAGAGGGGTTTCTGTAAAATGGTATGTAAGATAATTGTCTGAAGTCGAACAAGTGTATATTAAAAAGGTACAAAATGATGTTACAAGTAAAATTAACCCATAACATTTTTCCCAAGATTTTTCGCCTAAGTACTCTTTGCATATCCACTTGTTTCGTTAGCAACTGTTTCCCACACATTAGCCATCTTCTCTGCATACCCTGCCTGTAATCATAACCACAATTTTCTAGTTTCATATAATTTGTACTCATGAGAAAAATCACATATCTAACGCTAAACCATTGAGTTGGCAAAACAAGTGGGGTTCAAAATAAAATATCTTTTTTTAGGGTTTCGCACAAATACTATTATGGCAAGGTTTTCTACAAGTTGTGTGTAAAAAATGCTTACCAAACCTATATTATCTCAAATATTATCCGAACGCTACCAACAGTGACTTTAAAGGTGCTATGCATTAATATAGAATTTGGGAGGCTTTCAACTAGTCTGGCCTATACAACGCAAGGTAGAAAAAGACGCGAGACGAAGACGAGTCGGTCAGAATCTTTGGGTAAGTCGAAACAGGGTCGAGACGGACGTTGACTAACATTGACTTTTAAATAAAAATATATAAAATATAAATATTTCAAACATTAATATTTTAAAAATAAATGTTTACAAATAAGATGATGTGGTGTTAGTTTACATAATACGGAGTATATCGGTTATTTATAATGTTTTTTATAAGTTTAAGTGTATTTAATTTATTTATTTATATTCGAGGATAGTATGTAAGACGTTGCTTTTCTTGACAATTTTTTTTAGAAGTGCTAGGGATTTTTATTCACAGTAGAACAAAGCCAGACAAAACGTCAACTTTTGATTGACGTTGACCGACTTTGACTTGACTTTTTAGCAACGACCGTCTAATTACACGTTTATGGGCGAAACGGGACGGGCTAGTCACCAAACCGCCGCATTGGCCGCCACAAACCGCCGTTTGCAACCATGATCTCGCGTGTTCTCTTATTAGCTACTGTAGTTTTCATTTAACATGACCAAATCAACAATTTATAAATAAACGGAATGAATAATCAAATCTACTATGTATACTTAATGAAGATGATCAAATGTACCTGGTTAACAACGAAACCTTTCAACATTCCAAAGAAATCATCATGCCTTTCTTTGTCTAGTCTCTCAAGCTCATTTTTATTATTCTCCTGCATAAGCATTCATAAGTGAATAATTATCAAGAAAATGTGCATCCATTATTAAGTATTCCTCAAAGAACAAGATCACTACAGTAACCAAATTACACAAAACAATAAATCGCAAATAACATAAAACAATAGTCTTGACAGTATCATCAGGGTAAAACAAATCAAAGCACTATTCAATTATTTTCCATTTAACTTAAACTAAGCTACTTAAACATTCTAGTTTATTCAGGTAGGATAAAACAATATTTTCCTAGGCTTATTTATTATAAACAGTACGAACATAAAAATCATAATAAAGTCCTACATACAGTTGTCCGATTTATAAGAATTTTAACCATATTATCACAACTGATAGTTGATATAAAAATTTCAAATACAAGTAGAAAAAAAAAACTATTAAGTAAAAATCTTTACCCTTATGCGCTCATATTCTCTAACTGCACAGTTTTTAGCTTCATCAGTAACCCTCATTGTTTCTTTTAACTCCTCAATTTTTCGAACTCTAGACCTGTCACCACCAAATATTTTGGACGCAGCTGCTTCAAGTTTCTCAATCCTATTACTCAAATTCGCCAGCTCAGATAAAAGAGTCTGTACGGTTAATAAAGCATTTGACCGATCTGCATACGCATTATTCACAGCTAACATCACTCCCAGGTATTCATGAAGCTTATCCTGCATTAAGTTAAGCCAGAAACAGATTTAATATTAACCGAGGCTGAAAGTATAAAACTAATACTGCAATAAACATGTGTGAAAGGACAGTAGATTACCAAATGTCTAACAGTTTGTGCGTTTAACTCCCGATACAATCTGCTGGCTTTAACAGATGAAGTAGCCACATTTTTCATATCTGCAACTCTTACTCTTTGAGATTCAAAGAAAGCTTCCTCTGACTCAAACTTCGTTAGTTTGACAAACGCCAGTCCTAACTGCCCCAACGTCTCTCCAATATCTTGCTGAGCTTTAACAAGCGATTCAGCCTGCAAGATAGTTACTTGTTAGTGTCTTAAACATTGCAGTAGCCAATAAGTAATAACTACATAAAATGAAAGATGAAAAACAACAAACCTGTTGAGACACATTACTCAACTCCATCTCAAAATCCTGCAACTTGTTCCTCTTCTCTAAAAACTCCTTATCCTCTTCCACAACTGGCGGTTTCGTACCACCCCAATCGTTCGTAACCGACTGTCTCAACTCCTTAAACATCCTCAACAAATCCCTCCCACCTTTCGCCGGCTGCGACACATCATTCGGATCCACAGCAGCAGACACAACAGACTCACCAAACAACTGCTTAGGCAACTTCACAGCTCCATCGAGCATTCTTGATGCCACGTCAGTCGTCTTCATCAAAGGCAATTTCCCCTGCACCTGCAAAAACACTCTCAATTCCTCACTTTTTCTAATCACAGGATGCAAAGCTAACTTCCTTAAATACTTTTCTAAAGCCATTCTTCTCTGTTCAACAAACTCCTGTTTTTGCATCACTTGACTCTCAACTACACTTTTATCAGGCCTTAACGGAATAAAATAACCACGGTACGAATCGGATAACCGGTCCGATAACGTCACGACGTCTTTAAAACGTCTCCGAACGCTAAACTCCGTTCCGTTAAACTCCGGTAAGTTCGTCCATGTCGTAATCAAGTACGTCATAAACGTATTTCCGCCAGGCACAAGCGAATTGTTTAGATCCTGATCTTTTTGCGGATCTGTAACAGAAATCTTCAAGTAATCGGAACTAGAAGACGGAGATGACGTCGACACACCGCCGTGACCGTTGATTTGCTTCCCGTGATCACCATCGAACGATCGGAATACTGCATCGGCGTAAGACGGTGGTTCAAGGAACGAATTCAACGAGTTAGGGTTTCGGTTAGGTGATGATGAAGATAATAGCGGATCATCATCGTCAGTCGTAGGTATTTCCGCAAAAGGCAACGGTGAAGATAATGGATGGTGATTATGCTGTTGATTACTGTCGCCGTTAGATCTAGATGACGGAATCTTTTCGTTGCCGTTGCCGTTACCGTTAACGTTATTGTTAGTATCATCATCGTTAAGAACAAGTGATTCCATTTCTTCAGGAGATGCATAGAGTCGGGCTTCTTCAATGCCCTGATTTTCGAATCCCATCATCGATTAATCTTATTGTTTAAGCGACTTGATAAAATTACAGATCAGAAGATTAAATTGAAATTAAAAATTGGCTGAATTGAGGTGCAGTATCACATGTTGAATTGAGATTAAGGATTTGGATTTCAGTTTGCCGGTGACGGAGATCAGTGACGGAGACGGTGGTTGTTCCCGTAGTACACACTTTACGTGGTATGGATTTGGTTGTCTGGTCTATTCTCTTTTTTCTTTTCTATTTTAATTTAAATTAAATAAATTTATTTAATTATTTAATGATAGTTTAGATTATTATTTAATACTCCGTAATATTAAGATATTAAATTTATTTTTATTTGACGTGTACGTGTTGCCAAGTAGATTAGTAAAGATGGGCCCACTCAACTTTGTGTTGCCACGTGAACAACGACAATGTTGGTTAAGAAAACATTTGGAAAAGAGTACCAGAAGTTTATTAACATTTGTGATCTTAATAGACATGAAGTTTTATCAATATCTTTTACCTTTCCAAATTATAAAACTGAACAAGCATCTTTTATATTTGATCGAGTTTTGTGAATTTTCATATGATATAAAACTGCTCAAAAATTGAAACATTTTCTATAGGTAACCAGAGTTTAATAATCAAACATATATCTCTAAGTATGACGAAACACTAAATATATGGCCCGTAGTTATTCAACACAAGATTTGGTTTGTTCCAAGTTATATGCAAGTTGTGCATACCCCATACCCCACACTTGTGGGATTGGGTTTTGTTGTTGTTGTTGTTGTGCATACTACATAGAGCTCTATATTTGTTGAACTTGATGTTTGTACATTGCAAATCGGTTTATGAAGTTTATTAATAGAATCTGAAAACAAGTTATTTAGATACTAAGGTGTTGTTTGTTTTTGTCATTGAAGACCTTATTATGTATTATGTCTGCAGGCGGGCAAACGTTTTAACTTCAGACGGTTTGTTTTTTCGAAGACATAAGCTAAAAAAAGATCTTCATATGTCTGCAAATAAGAAGACCCAAAACATTGCTTCTCACTTTGGAAGACATTCTAACCTAATTTCTTTTCATTAATCTCACCTGCCTCTCCCTCTCCAAACCTTCCCGCCTACAAGATTAAAGCCACCCACCTCTGCCCACTGCACTACCACTTCCGGCTGCCCCACTACCACCTCCGGCCGCCGCACTACCTCCGGCTCCATCACATCAGTCTCAATACCTGTATATTTCTCTTAATTTTATGTTGGATAGCTCTGTAGTTGTTATTTAGGATTGTTTCAATAAAAGTTAATCAAAAGTTGTAGATTATTCACCTACTGTTGTGTAGTAGCTCGTAATTTGTAAACAAATATTTTGGTACATTATTGCTTAATAAATCAAATATATGAACAACCTACACTGATGTAGTACCATCAAAAAAAAAAAAAAAAAAAAAAAAAAAAAAAAACTATTACGGAGTATAATGTAAAAAGAGAAGATAAGCTAGCTCACATTCATACATTTTCAGTTTCGATCCTAAAAAAGTTAATTTTATCTGTCATATAGAGAATAATGTTGCATTTTTGTTAAAAGTATGATAAATGATAATGATAATTTGTAAAACAATTAAACATTTTAATTTTATTATATTAGAGGTATATTTTACCAGTCGTCGTATAAAAACAAATTGAAGAAACGAGAACAAAATATAGCGAAAGTGACAAATAAATAAAAGTAGAAACAAGAGATGGTATATGAAGAAAAAATAATGTTTCCATGGAAATCATATTTGTGAAAAATAATGAAATTGAATTTTGCAGATAAAAAAACAAACAGTCTTATATCTTCATTTTGCAGACTTCGGGACCACTTCTTTTTGACAGACAGTTTCAGACATCAGATATAAAACATCTTAAAAAACAAACAGCACCTAAGAGCACCAGGTGCCTGGCGTCCCCCTCCTCACCGTCCCTCCAAAATCGACACCGGGAGCTCGTCGCCCGACACCGCTTCGACGTCGTCCCCACCGTCGAAGACCACTGTCGCGAGGCCGACGGTGTAATTTTCACTGGGTTTTTTTTTTTTGATTTTTTTTCTCAAATCCGAATTTTTTTTTCTTTTTTTCTTTTTTTATTATTTGTGAGGTTTTTTTTTTTTTTTTTTTTTTTGTTCTTTGTGAGGGTCTTGTAGGTTGGAGGCCGGAGAGATGAAGACATGTAGGTGAGAAGGTGAGAGGTGTAGTTTTTTTTTTTTTTTTTTTTTTTTTTGGTTTTTTGATTTGTTTTTCATTTAATAAATATATAATAAAAGAGTTTAAAAAATAATAGAAAATAGAAAATGGACACTGAAAATGGACATTGTGGACACCTCCACTCATAACACTGTTAGTCAATTTCGGCTTCCATTTTCGACACTGAAAATGGACACAGAAATGGACTACGGACACCCTGTGCTCTAAGAAAATGCACATTGTCAATCAAATATATTGTTCTTACGCATTTTTACAGTTTTTTTTGGATTAAAACTATAAACCGGTCATACATTTTCATTTTTATTCTTGTATAGGATATATATCCGAAAAATACTAGTGAATATTACTGTTTACTTGTCATTATAATCGAAATATATAAAGTTTTGACCTCATAAAGTTTTGTCGTGCTTACATGGCCATAACATGGCGAATACGTGACATTTATATGGAATTTTATTTGTGGAGAATTAAGTTACTGATATTTTCTAAAATTTTATATAGTTTCATTTCGGACACTTTTAATGGGACAAAATGATGTTTTTTATAAAGTTGAAAAAATGAAAGTTAAAATTCAAAATTTTCTTTTAATAAAGTTTTTTTTTTTTTTTTTTTTTTTGCCGAAAAAACGGAAGAACTTTATAACACGAACGAAGGTTCATCAATAATGAAACCTCCTTCAAACTTACAACCAAGAAACCCGAGCATTAATTAAACAAACCTATACAAAGCTCGCAAAACTAACAAAGAAATCTAAAGGACAACGACATAACACTAAAACGAAGAAAATGAGAATCAATTTACCCGGCAACCGGTAGATTGAGATTCATATTCGTCAAAAACAAAAAGAAGCCCCCGACATCCTAACACTAAAGCAAAACACAACACCTAAGCGTCTTTAATAAAGTCACCGAACACCTCCAACTCCTCAACATGAGTCAATTTTTTTTTTTCGACTCTCGGTTTTTTAGCAAACGCCGAATCGGGTGGTGGATCGCCAGAGTTAACAATGACCCCTTTTTGAACGCCTTCCATATTGTCCATTAGTTCATTGAAATCCGCATAATGATCGGGAACAAAAGGTTTTTTACCAACGGACTTATCAAATTTAGAGGCAAGGGATTGAAAACTACTTGGACCCTTACCCAAATCAACCATCGATCCATTCACTTTGGCTTCACTCGGCCCAGCAGAGGAAGAGCCTGCTAACTCAGGCCCAGAATCTGTGTCACCAAAAAAATCCCTAGCATTACCAGAACGATTAACATCTTCATTCACATACGCTACTTTCGACGCAATCGCAGGAGCCAAAACATCAGAATCATCATCGAGTTCATCTACGGAATCGAAAATTGGAAGCATACAATCAATAGCTGATATCTTCACCTGATTCGAAATCTCAGGGGTCGAAACACCACCCACCGAAGTTGGGATACGAACAGAGCCAATGAACAAATCATTTGACAACGGAGTGCTCGAATTCGGAACAAAATCATTCACGTCAACAGCGGTCTCAGAAGAATTGCGAGCCAAACAATTGAAACTAATGTTGTTTCTGCCACAAAACTTCCATTATTTTAGACAATTCTTCTCGCACGATTGACCGACACAAGGGAACTCCTTCTCAACAACCTTGGAAGCAGTAGCATTAATATTACCCATAGCTTGCTTTACCTTCTCAGAACCACTAACGAAATTAATAGGATAATTAGAATCAATGATCGATGGCACAATTGAAGGTAAAACATTCCCTTCGCAAACGACACGGTTTGAATTGATCAAATCCAACGAAGGACAATCATCACAAAAAATACGATCACACTCGTTCAAAGGAATTTCATTAACACTGATGAAAAAGGATTCCAAACCCAAATTGTTTTTGACATCTTTGGTCACATCGACAATCAAGGAAGGGCAATTCAACTCGATAAAAACAAAAGCTTCCCCGATTTGCTTGAGGTCAGAAGACAAGTTAGCAACATGAATAACCTTGCCAAAACCCGCAGCTAGTTCCCGAATATTCTCTTCCGAATAGAATTGTGCCGGAATGCCGGATATATTGATCCAAGTAAACCGAAAAAAACGATCAACACGGGATGAAAAAGGACCGATATAAACCAACTCGTCCTTTACAGGATGATCACCACAAAGACACTCCAAACTAGACTCATCAGCACACATGACCACGAACCCAAAAGAACCCCATTTAAAAACCCGACTAGCGAGAACCCCTCTACGAGTCAAGCAACGCGATAATTTGAGATTTGTAAACGGCTTGTGGTCCACGACCAACACGCACAAACGTAACTTGCTCAGAATATCAAAGTTAAGGTTCAAATTAACCCTTAAAACATTGGATCTAGCCCGAATCGAAAGATTAGAGGAAGACCCAAATGATTTGTTGCGAATGGCTTTACCCACAAAAATTTTCTTACCAGACAATGTAGAACCATTCATCGTACCAATGGCAGCCTCAGCAACAGAACCAGAATCATACTTCACGAAAGCTTACCTACGATCTGGCCATGACTTAACTTCATTGATGAAACCGCATGAACCAAAAGCCTCTTGAAAAGCAGCCTTATCGAACCCCAACGGCAACCTACCAACGAAAATAACACCAAAGGTATCATCACTGGAACATGGCGGGCAAGGTGGCTGAAGGTGATCAGTAACCGGCGGGACACCGGAGACAGAGGGACCACCAAAAGAGTTCAATAAAGAAGTGAAAGTGATAGGTTCATGAGAAGGATAAATGGGTCTTGAAGGTGCACCAGTAGCCGGATCCAAAGGAGGAGGGGGTGGTAAGGTGACGGGATGATGTGAAGGAAGTGGTTGTGGTGGTGGTGGTGGTGAAGGTGGAGGTGGTGGTGGAGGAAGTGGTGGTGAAAGTGGTGGAAATTATTGATTATTTTGAATTTCAAAAGGGTGGGGTTGGTGGGGAAAAGTTTGGCTAGAGGGCATTTTCAAAAGTTAATCCCACGTAACTCTTTTTAAATGTATTTTTTTTTCTTTTAATAAAGTTGACATCAGTGATTAACGTCTAATAGTTACATTTATTTTTAACAAATCACTCTTTTTTTTTTTCCTCATTTTCTTTACATCTAAATAATGTTGCATAAAATTCAAAAAATGTCAAATAATTATAATTAGTTTTACTGGTCCAACAGGTAACCAGACACATTTTATTTACATTAATACACATTTTAAAAGTTTATGACTTACAATGATATTTTTGAGATACATAACCTACGTAGGAACAAAACTTAAAGTGTATAATCCATTTGTAGCTTTAACAATTATTTTTTTTTTGAAAAGCAAGTAGATTTATATAAATCAACGAAAGAGTACAATGGTTGTCAATTTGATAACGACAATAAAACACGAAACTAATAGGCTATACAATTACACGGAACATGAAATTGCAAAGGATGCAATTCCGACTACAATGGATTTGTGAACCAAGTGTGCCAATCGATACTAAGATGTTTAAGTCTTCGCGAGATCCAATCAAAGGAGAGAGCTTGGATTTCCATTAATAAGGATGGAACCGTCGTAATCTTGGTCTTGAAAACTTTAGAGTTCCGACTCTTCCAAATCAAGTAACATACAACCCAACAAACCGTTTGCCACACCGCACGCTTGCTATCCCAAGCCAACGACCCAAATGTACCTAAGAAGATATCATCGAACCCAAATATTGCCGAATCATAACCCCACCAACCAAGAACTTTACTCCAAATTTCCTTTGCGAGTTGGCATGAGAATAGAATGTGTTCAACCGTCTCGATCCCCCCATCACATACCGGACATCTCAAACTATGCAAATCTATACCCCTTTTGTCTAATTCAAGCCTCACCGGTATACGCCCACGTCGAGCTCGCCATATGAAAATCTCGATTTTTTTAGGAGCCAAACGATTACGAAGTGTCTCAATTGAATTAAAGTCCCTGGGTAAAATAATGTCATCAATCAATGTTGCCATTTTCTTCACTGTATACCCTTTTATCGGATCCAGATTCCACTGCCAACCATCACATTTGTCTCGGTCCAGAATAGTGTGCTGCAGCAGTCCATCAAGCTCGACTAATTCAGTAGCAGTTCGGCCCGATGGTTCACGAGCCCAAGTCCAACAAACAGCAGCCGCGTTGAGGGTTCCAACTATCTTGTCCTTCACGCTTGCATTCTTGTTTAACTCCAGCATATATAATCTCTTGAATCTGTTTTTGAAGCAAAGGTTACCAATCCAAATATCATTCCAAAAAGAAGTATTCGCCCCATCCCCGATAACTCGAGAGAACGAACTGGAGAAGTGAATCCCTAGCTTGTCCACACCTTTTCCTGCATTACAAATAGACGACCAAAGGCTCGCGTTTGAATTACGAGTAATCTCGTTACCAAACACAAGCCCTCCGTTAGAACCATAGATGCTACGAAGCACTGTAGTCCACAAAGTGTTGGTTTCGGTTTTAAACCTCCACCACCACTTACAAAGAAGTGCTAGGTTTTTACATTTAAGTGACGAAATATTTAACCCTCCTTCTTCGTGAGGAAGAAGGATTGTTTCCCATTTAACCCAAGACATTTTCGAATTGAGACCCGACCCGCCCCAAAAAAAGTTACGTCTCACACTCTCTAATAATTTAAGCACACAAGGCGGGGCCCGAAAAAGCGAGAAATAGTAAAGAGGCAAACTAGAGAGAACCGATTTAACAAGAGTTAATCGACCACCGAATGACACCGTTTTAGCCCTCCATTCCGCTAACCGATTGTTGAACTTCTCGATCACCGGGGACCAATCATTCAATTTTTTCATTTTACAACCCACGGGGAGACCCAAATAAAAGAACGGTAGTTTGCCCGCTTGGCAAGAGCACCATGATGCTAGATCCTCCACAATATTGGTATTAATACCAACCCCGTATAACAAGCTTTTATTATAGTTAACCTTTAAGCCCGAAGCCCTTTCAAAACATTCCAACAAGTACATTAGATTTCGAGCATTACGTCTACTCCATTCACCGAAAAAAATAGTGTCATCCGCATATTGCAAATGGGAGATGACAACCTTATCAACACCCACCTCCACGCCTTTATACAAACCTTTCTCGACCGCTACTTTAGTTAGAATATTTAGCCCTTCCGCCGCGATAATAAATAAGAAAGGAGATAGAGGATCACCTTGTCTGACACCTCTTTTTAAGTGAAACTCACGAGTTGGAGATCCATTAATTAGAATGGAAATGGATGCCGAATGTAAACACGAAGATATCCACTTACACCATTTAACCCCGAACCCCATACACTTCATGACCTCAAGAAGGTAATTCCAATTAAGAGAGTCGAAAGCCTTTTCGAAATCTACTTTAAAAATGAGCCCGTGCTTTTTGTTACGTTTGAGATCATCCACCACTTCATTTGCCACTAGAACACTGTCAAGAATGAACCTATCACCAAGAAACGCACTTTGTTCCGGTCCAATAAGACGAGGTACCACACGTCTCAGTCTAAGGGAAAGCAATTTCGCAATGATCTTGTAGTAACTACCAATGAGGCTAATCGGTCGGTAATCACCAAAAGAAAGTGGATCCGATTTTTTAGGGATAAGGGAAACGAATGAGGCATTGCATCCGTTTGAGAATTCCCCTTTAACCCAAAACCAATTAATAGCCTCAACGAGATCCCTTTTAATAATACTCCAAAATTTTTTAAAAAATCCCAAATTAAAACCATCGGGCCCGGGGGCTTTAGAGCTACCACAACACTTAACCGAATTCCAAATTTCATCCTCGGTAAACGGCACCTCCAGATCAGCTGCTTCCAGATCCGAAATCGACGCATAGGATAAACCATCGAGGCTTGGTCTGTCACTATTCTGTTCGTTGAAGATGTTTTCAAACTGGCTCGATGCAATCTCTTTGATAACCACTGGATCCTCACACTAGGCCCCATCAATTGAAACCCCACGAATATTATTTTTATTATAATCCCTGCGCATTGAGTTATGAAAATATTTGGAGTTCTCGTCCCCCTCCGTCATCCAACGAACTCGAGCTTTTTGCTTCAACATACCGGTTTTAACTTTCTCTTTATCTAACCAGGTTTTCCTCGAAGACAACCAATTTTCAAATTCAACATTATCCAACAGTCCTTGTTCTGCTTTAATTTCAAGATCCATGGCCACACGCTTAGCATTCTCGATTTCAACATCTAGGTTACCGAAGTGCGAGTGGCTCCACACTTTTAGAGCCTCTTTCAATCTCTTTAGTTTATTGCGAAAGACACAGTCTTTCCGGTTTCCTGTCATAGGCATCGACCAGGAGTCGGAAATAACTTGATCAACACCATCCACAAAAAACCAATCATCGAACACTTTGAACGGTTTGGGACCAAAGTTAATGTCACCATCCGAAAGCAGAATAGGACAGTGATCCGAGACTATTCTATCCAAAGTAGTTACTTTAAGAGATGGCCACAAAACAAGAAAATCACCAGAGACTAGGAACCTATCTAGCTTGCTCATCTTGATACCATCGTCGCTAACCCTAGTGAATTTTCTCCCACCCATCTTTAACAATTATTTTAATTAGAAAAAATTATAAAAACAACTAAACATTATAAACATAACTAGCAAGACGTTAGCCACAAGGAGTCCAGATTGTTGGCAATCCTTAAATGCCGACAACTTGAAAGCATTGAGACTATAAATACTAAGACCTCCAATCTCTAAAGAATCCAAGACCGAATCAGAGTTTAGCTAGTGAATTTTTCAGATATGAATATCACCTCTCAAAATATTTGACTCGAATATTTTCAAGGGAGTGAACGATAGTAGAAGTACAAAACAAGGACATGAAGCATATTATGGTACTATTCAAAATCAACTTAACTAAAGTTAAGCGACCATCAAAGAAAAATGAATGAAGGGTTGCATATTTTTTAAGTGTTTTTAATTAACTTTTTATTTATTACTAAAAATATTTATTTTAATTTTCGGAGGTTCCTGTTATTCTTCCGGAGGTTGTGAAATCGTTGAACTCAACTCAAGAACCAGTTTGATTCACGGGACTCGTTTAAAAGTTGTGGGCAATTCCTTATATGATGCATGGGCTAATCTGGGTGTGTTACATCCGATTGAGGTTCGGAGGATGTTAACGGATCCAGTTTGTACGTGTATATGTAATTCTTGTGTTTTGGCTTGTAAAGTACAACGTGACAATGTTAGAAATACGCATTCATCTTCGTTTAATTCGGGTATGGCTGCTAGAGAGAACTTATCAGCTCTAGGTGAACAAAAAAGAAATGATAATAATAAAGGTGTCAATAGGGTTGATTCGTTTATGTTACATGACAAAGATGGTGTAGATGATGTTGTCGTGGATCTTAATCGCTGAGTTTATTTGGCCGATAAGAAACTTTTTTGGAGTCGATTCGCGAACCTTCTTTGGCCGAAGGGAAATTAATTGGGTCCTCTAAGTCGTCTTCCTTCGGCACACCTATGATTTATTCTTACCACTCGCGCACGGCTAAATATGTGAGCTATGAAAATGTTGATGGCAAGGTTTCTAAATCGGGAGTGAGGGGAACAAGGCGTCTTTGTTCGCGGATAACCTTGGACTCCCTTGAGTTGATTGATTTCGTTTGTTTCTTGTGGGTTTTGTTTAGTTTAGTTTAATTGTGCGGTTGGTTTTTGTTTTTGTTTGATTTTGGCATGGCTTTGTTAGGTTTGTTTGTGTTGGTCATGTATTTTTCTGAGGGTTTGTTTTGGTTTAGTTGGTTAGGTTGCGCGAATTTTTACTTGTGTATTTGTCTCGGCTTGTCCTTTGTCAAACATTTGTGCTAGGTTGGTTTATATTTTTTTCATTGTTAGGTTTTATTGCTTGCCGGTTGTTCTCTTTTTTTTATCGATAGGTTCTTTTATCTTTGAAGAAAACTCCTTGGTAATATTACGTTCCCATTTTTTCGTCAAAAAGTCATCTTAACAAATATTTGAAAACTAAAGTTAGAAACTTTTGATGTCAACAAGCAAGACGTCGACGTCAACGTCTACGCTGTTTGAGAAAAGTTTTTTTTTTACATAATTTTATGTTTCCAATTAAAATATTTTTAACGACAATATGACTTCAAAACCAAATAGACAATAATTCGTTTTGGCAGATTAAAAATGAATAATTGTTATAATTTAGGAGTTTATAACTACCTTTAATGGCCTAACTCTTAGCTATAAACTATTAATGATTTAAAGAGAGAAGAGGGAATATATCTTTATATATATATGTAAATATTGGTACACATACTGATTACAATCGATCGCATATTTATAGTACAATAATTCACTGTGCAGTTAGGTGGAAAGTAATATATCCGTGACTTTGATCCACCAAATTATACTTTAACAAATAAATGTGTCGGCCATGATTATGACTTATAACACTCCCCCTTGGACCACAATTTTATTTCATTAAAAAACAACAACTACATGTTACTGCCTCATTAAAAACCTTGCTAAAGAAAATTCAGTGGGAAAAAACTTTAGCTAAGGGAAAAAGAGTGCAGTATAGAGTTGACTCCCCCTCAAGTAGACATTGCTGAGCTGTTACATCTTTTGAACATGCCTCATGCCAATATTGTGAACGTGTGTTCTGAAAATAGCAGTTGGAAGTGCTTTGGTGAAAAGATCGGCAGAGTTTTTGTTGGATTGAACATATCTGTTGGTCCCTTAATAACAACAGGAGTATTGTAGAGGGGGGGTGAATACAATTCTTTCCTTAATTAACTAGTCAGTTAATCACGTTTAGTATTCTGTAGTAAATAATATAGAGTCTCAGGTAATTTTCAACTGTTATTCTTTATTGATTAAATCAGAAAGAATCACAACTATCCTTGGCGGAAATGATAGTTGGTTGATACAGATTACCTAGATTATAGCTAAGAGACAAACTAAAGCTATTACACGGTTTGGACTCTAACAAATAAACCCACACCACTAGTTTTTACAATAGTGGATACAACAATATATATAGTAGTTCTATTAACCGTGTAATTAATCTATTGTCCACTAGTACATTGGATGCCTTGTACTTGTGGGGACAATTGTGTCAGAAGGCGTGCTCTCCTTCTTTCCTCTTAGGTAGCTATTTGCTGGAACACACCAATTCGGTTTGGCACTACCATTTGATTTAAACAAATGGAATGTTGTGTTCCCTAGGTATGAATAAAGTATAACACATGTCTGCACATGCGTTCCACTTCTGCATTCCCACGTGGTCTTGTAAGGTCACTTGTCAGCCGCCGACTCCTGTCCTTTTCTGTTCAACTTTGTCTTCGACTTCTGTTGAATAGTGCGTTGATGTAGACCACTCTGGGAAACTACCATGCTTGTAATGGAGCATGGCTGTCTTGTGTTGTATGCTAATATCCAGACTTACTGGTCCTTCATATGCTGAGTCACTTGATATTCTTGATTTGCTGGGTGCACATCCTGTGCTGATTCGAAGAATACATTTCTACCTTGTGCTGATAGACTAGGCAGCATACTAAACACTCGACACAGCTATATTAGCTGACTATACATTGACAAACGTGTGCTGGCTGCACATAACACTTTAGTGCAAATAAATATTGTTTTGTCATAATTAAATCCTTAATTATTTTGGGGACTCAACAATCTCCCCCTATTTGATGATGACAAAACCTATGACTTGAAGAGAAAACACTAAAGCCAGCACTTAGGGACCTAGAGAGAGTAGACAGTAAATTCGTCCCTTTAAGTTTGTTTTGGGATCTTTTGATGAGTTATCTATATCTTATAATTTGATATGATTTTGAAGATAAACTCACTTTACTTACATTACATCAGATATATATACAATAATTACAAGATGATTCAAAAATAAAAAGTAAATTACAAAGATACAAGTTAAGCACATAGGAGACTATCTATCTTTATCCCTTTCTCTTTCTCTTTCTTCATCAGATAGCTCCTCTTGTTTAATCTTCCAGGCTTCAGGGAACAGGAGAGGTAATTCAGCAGGGTCAAAAACAGGGATGGAAGGAGGTAGAACAATTCGGCTTCTCCCAGTTGGTCCTTCACCAGTAGGTTGCTTCCCTTTAGGCTTTTGAGCAAGAAATTCATCAACATCAACTACTGGTGCATTCCCAAACTTAGTTGCCTTCTTGAACAGCTGTTGGAGTTCAGTCTTAAGAGCACTCTTGATAGCACTCTCACCTTTACCAATGAAATACTCCAAGATTTCTATCCATTCACTGAATCCAAGAGTTCTTAAGTCATCAAAACTAATCCTTTCTTGAACATTGTTCTCCCTGACAACATTGAAAGCCCTTTTTGTCCCCCTGTTTACCTTGATAATTCTGCAGGGATTAGATCTTCTATTCATCACATTACCATACCTGCTCTTATAGTAAGTATCAGGAAACTCAATATTGTGATCAGGTACTACAGGAGCAGTGGTAGGTACTTTCTCAGCAGTTTCTATCTTATCAAAAACCTTATCCTGTTCTTTGACAATGGCTCTGGCTAGTTTGAGGGACTCAGCCTGTTGCTTTCTGTCAGCAGCCAATCTGTCTTCAATATCCTGAAGCCTTGAACGTTCAGCAAGTTCAGCATCAGCAGCTTCTCTGGCTTCCCTTTCAGCAGCTAAACCCATCAAATAATCATCATAAGAAATGTTCAGGGATCTTACTGCTTCAACCATCTTTCTACCCTCTTCAGTACTAAGGGCAGCACAATACTCCCTTATATCCATACCCAGCTGGAGAGCATTTTCAAAATGAATTCTTTCATCAGTAGTGGAGAGCCTGAGACCACTGTTATTCAAGTACACCCTAATGTCAACGCCAAAGGTTAGTGCAGCAATATAGTGTGGCTGATCAAGAGGGTGATGCAGCAGCCTGACTTGACGAATTCTTTCATTAAGTTCAATTTGTCTTTGTTCAAGCAACTCTGGAACAGTGATCTGAAGTCTGTAGGCATCTCTTTCATCTGGATTCATTTTTCTGATGTTCGGCTCACCATGGGTTACTGAGTCATCTTCCCAAGTGATATGTTTGTCATGAACCCTTGGGGAAGATGGAGGATACATAGATGATTCATAGCTGCCAGATGAACTAACTGGATGCTGATTGACCCGGTTATCCTGTGTTCTGTCAAAGTAAACTTGAATCTGGGGAGGAAGAGGAGATAGAACAAATGTTTGGCCGTCTCTTCCCCAGACTGTGAAGTGAGCAGGATCAACCGTTTCATCACCTACTTGTTTAGCACCCAGCTCAACCGACTTTGCTGGGTCTTCAACACTTGTACTACCCAGCAGCACACTTCTGGCTGGGTCTTCTATCACAGCACTCCTTGCTGTGTCTTCAATGCCAGCTGACTGATTAGTATCAGCTGGCTCAACCACATCAGTACCTTCATCAGCTGCCTCGAATAGGGGTCCTTTCCTCAGGGGCTGATTGTCCCTAGGAGCAGATTTCACCCTGTATTTGTCAATAGGCCTGGGTTCAGCTGATGGTTCTTGTGTCGATACTGGTTGAATAGGAGGCAGGTAAGGAACAATAGCAAGATGCTCCCCCTGTCTAATAACATCATCATCATTAAGGATGATTGTTTCTGCTGGCTGTTTTTGTTGTGTAGCTGGCTGAGCAGCAGATGCTGGTTGAGGAGTAGAGCTGGGTTCTAACATAGCATCAACCCATTTCATGAAAATATCAGCTCTAACTCCACCAGTTGACTCAGTAGAATCAAGGTAATCCTTCATCTCAGCAGGAGTCATGTTCCTGATTCTTTCTGCTCTCTGTGCATACAGCTTTGCCCTCTGTTTGTCGTATTTGACCATGAACTTGGCATTTCTTTTTCTTGCCTCTTTTCTGTGTTTATCAAAGGCAGTCAGGTCATCATCGACTTCCATTGCTTTTGGACTCAGCCATCTTCTGTGCATAATCTTACGACGTTTAAGTTCAGCAAAGGCCTCAAACTTGGCATTGAAGGCATCATCTAGTTCCTGCTGTCGCTTTTGATGTCTCTCTAACTTCCTCTTCATTTTACGTTCAATAGATTGAGACAGCACAAAAGCTTCAGCTACAGCCATATCAGAAACATCACTGGGCTTACTGCCAGAACCAATATCATCCACTGGTGTGGCAGACACACTGGGTTGAGTACCACCAGTTGCCTGTGCACCACCAGCTTCAGTATGAGCGTTGCTGGGCTTAGGGCCAGTGTCTTGACCATCACCATCACCATCTCCATCTCTCCTGGGTTGTTTAGGAGCCTTTTCATGTTCATGCTCCCCCTCAGACTGTTTTCTCTTTTTAGATTTCTTTTGAGACTTTTTCTCCCCCTTTTTGTCATCAGCACGGGCAGTAATAGAAGGGGAGACAGTAGCATCAAGATCACTGTCTGACTGAGGAGCAGAGAAGGCAAAATTGTTCCACTCAGCAACCTCTGGAGTAAGATGGGCACCAGGATCCACACCAAATTGTCGTAGCAGAAGATTGGAGGATCTAACTTCATTCCTGGCTACACCCATAGCCATTTGTTCAGCGATGGCCCGAACGTCACCTTGCAAAGCAGCCATTCGTTGCATGTTTTCAACCATCTGAACATAGGCAGCAGCAGGAATCATGTTAGCCATTTGAGCTTCCTGCGATTCCAATCTCTCGTGTAACACCCTGTTCTCCTCATTTAAGAAAGTATTTCTGCGGTTAGCAGCATCCAAATCAGCTTGGAGTCGGGTGATATTTTCACAGTACTCATTGTGAGAGATAATTCGCCTTTGAAGCTCCTCTTCATCTTCGTGGTGCTTTGTGATTGCTTCGACTGCCACATCAGCAAAAGCACACACCTGCTGGAGTTTAAGATCAATAGGAGTTGTAACAGCCTCTCCAGCAGATCTGACAGCAGCAGAGACACTATCAACAATAGCTCTGCGAATAGTTTCCTCCAAATTTGGTGTGATCCCTTGCAGTGTCTTATAGACAGCAAAGGTGGAAATATCAGCAACCTCATCTGCATTGAACTTTAAGTATGCAGAGGTTGAAGGTTGGTCAGCACAAGCTAACAGAGGAGTATCACCGTGGGGTGGTGGAGATGGAAGGTCAGGAGCTGACTCATCATCATGATCACCATCGTTTTTACCTTCGCCCGAAGGCTTAGAACCACTGATATCCTTGTCAGCATTACTATCAGCATTGTCATCAGTAAGATCCACTGGTTTGTCTTTGGAACCAGTCACGTTATCATGAGTGACTGGTTCGCCCTTACCATTACCTTCATCAGCATCCTCATCAGAAGAAGATGAGGAGGAAGAAGCTGAGGAAGAGGAAGGTACTGGCGAATCAGGGACATTTTGCATAACACACTTACCAGTAGTAGGATCGATGACAAACTTGAGAGGCCTCCATGTACCAGGAAATGGCGAAGCAGCTGGAGCCATACCAAAAACATGATAGTAAGGCTGTTCATTGATTTGCTCCAGCAGGGCTATCCTCTCATAAATTTCTTCTCTAGCTGGTCTATCAAGCTGAGATAATAGCTCAACCATCTCTTCACGAGGTAATCTGCTGGCTGAGACTATCGCAGATTCGGGATCAATGGTCAGCTGATCGACCAGCATAGCAATCTTGGGAGAGATTGAAGCTCCCTTGAAAATGAAGTTAGGAACAACTTCATCTGGATCTGGTACCTGCGCAACATATGGCTTTGTTTCCTCAGTAACAGAAGCCTTAGTCGAATCATTAGTTGTGTCAGCAGAGGTACCAGCATCCTTAACATCAGCAACCTCAGCGGTTGGTTCAGTAGCAACCAAAATCGGACCAATAGGATGACGAACTGCCGATTCTGTAAGAACTTGACGTTCCATAGAAGAAGAATCAGAAGAATCAGCAGGCTCATCAGACATTAATGCAGGGTCCACTCTTGGCTGGGTGACAGGTTCATCAAGAAGAACATCCTTGACAATATTGTCAATAACCTTCTCAAGAACAGGAGGTTCTTCCATGATAACATCTTCCACACCAGCAGCAGCAGAATCAACAGTACTAGCATCAGCACCACCAGTAACAGAATCAGTGGCACCAACACCAGTAGCAGAGGCAGCAATATCACCAGTAGGAATAACAACATCTTTATTTTGCTCCCCCTCTGCCTGTTCATCTACCCTGCTAAGAACTGAAACAATAGAACAAGTTATGTTAGCAACTGTAGAACCAAATAAATTTGACTCAACAATTGCCTCTGTTTTTGGTCTCTGGGGACAGACTTGTGATTTGGTCAGCCCTTCGAATGAGACAGAAGAAGGTGTCTGTAAGTACAGTGGTGACTCTGCTGACTCATTGGCAACACATGTTGACCCAGATAGTGTAAGAGATCTGGCTGGTAATGATGTAGGAGTGCGACTCTTATCAGTATCCGAGTAACATACTGGCTGTGCAGTCACCTGAGCTGGTTCAACACGATGAAGACCCAGCTCAAGCCTGCTTTGGGGGTCAGTTATGTTCTCTGCTAGTTGTACTGTCAGCAGAGAGTATTGCAATAAGTTCATTTCAGAAAAATGTGGAAGTGCCTGGTTAGACGAGTATGGGTTGCTACTCTTCTTGACACCAGTTTTAAAACCAGTCAGCTTGGGAGCCAAGGTTATACCGTTAACTCCCTCAACATTTTTCAAGTCAGCAGTTAAAAAATTTTCAATTAAGTTAGATTGTTCTGCTGTTTGGTCTAGAAACGCACCAGGTTCCATAGCTACATCCTTTGCAGGAGCAGCAGCTGAGACTGGTGCAATCTCCCCTGTGGTTCGCTTGGAGCCAGCTTTAGCACGCTTAGGTTTGCCTGTTACCAAGAAATAGATGAGCAACGGATTCCAACACTAGAAATGGGTAGTCAGTATATAAGACTAGTGCTGTTCTTTATGATTAGAGAGCACTAGATTCTAATACAACTACTGCTTTACCAGTATATGAGACGGTGGCTGTACTAGTTGAGGTAGCTGGCTGCTTCCTTCGCGTTGCTGGCTTTCGCTGAGGACCCTCCCCCTCAGCTGGTGCAGAACCAGAGGCAGTCGATTGGGTGGCTCCATGACGAGCAGCAAGATACTCGTTCATTGCTGGTGTCAACTCAGCATATGGAGCAGCAGGTACATCCTTTGGCATACCCCCTTGTTTTACTGGGACCTCAAATGATTGATCAGCAATTTGCTGATAAGCTTCACCCAGTTCACTTTCAAATACCAGGCTTAAGAATCGTGGAAATGGAATCAAGTTGGTTCTTACTCTAGCAGTCACCATTTCCCTTAGCCTCAAATAAATTTCAAGGGCGTAATCGATGTTCCTGTTGAACAACAACCCATGACCAAGCTTGAGCTCAAAATCTGAGCATTGGTCAAAGCTTCCTGACTTTTGACTCATGCACTGAGTCATCAACCCAAAGAAGTAGTACCACAGAGGTGGCATATGCTTTCTCAACGGTGTATGTGCCACTGGTCCAGCAAACCCAATGGTCTCCAACACCTCCCTTCTTAATTCATCACTAGTAGGTGAAGCAACAAATGGTCCACCGGGCAATTGAAGAGCACGTCTAATAGCTTCGACGGTGACAGAGCAATTTAGGGTTTCAGTCACCATGCCACGAATACATGGAACGTTGCCGGGAGTGGTGGCAACAGTGGCAGTATACCAAAATCGTGCCAAACAGGCAGCATAGAATCGGGAAGGTACACCGGTGATGGCTCTTGCCAGAGGTGATTGACGGATGTATTCGATGAGGGCCTCATACCCTTTGTTAACCTTCGATTTGGGAATAGAGAGGGCATGTGCAGCATTGCCTCTAGATAGGCGAATCAGTGAGTGATCAGGTGCATTGGGAGCCCTAATCAGGTTGGGGTGGAGATTGAACAGTGGTCCTTGAACGACGTGTTCTTGAACCACCGGTTCCTCCGGTGCCGGTGCCGTTTGTGGGGCAGGTTGTGGTTGTTGTTGTGGTTCGACTGTTTGAGGTTGTTGTTGCTGTCGTTCCTCTTGCTGGCTTGCAGCACGTGGTGATTGCTGTTGTTGTTTGTCATTTGCAGGCACGTGGGCAGATGTGACAGACTGGCACGTTTTCAAAGGGAGACAGACGGTTGACATGACATTTATACGGCTTAAACACTCATTACTCCCATACAGCATTAAATGCATCAGATTTTATTTCAAACAAATTGATTTAAAACCTCAAAAATAATTTTTTTTTTTTTATTAAATACAAAATACTTTTGTTACATTTAATATGTCATGAATTTAATTTAAATCATTGGAAGTAAATGAGTTTCCAGTTTTAAGGAATCATTAAATTTGGAGAGCTATTTATTATTTCATTTAAAAACATTTAAGTAACCAAAATATAAAAGACCTTGCTGTGCTGGTTGTTTGACATGTAGGCAGTAAGTAAATAAATGTGACTTACTGGTTTGCCCTACACGTTGTAGAGCCAGCACACCAACAAAAGTTGTCTTTTATTTAAAGCTCAAGCATACCCAGCTCAGAGATGAGATAGTTAAAACGTTTCTCATCTAATGGCTTTGTAAATAGATCTGCTAATTGCTGGTCTGTAGAAATAAAATGTAACTCAACATCACCCTTTTGAACATGATCCCTTATGAAATGATACCGAACATCGATGTGCTTAGTCCTTGAGTGCATCACAGGATTGTTGGTGATAGCAATTGCACTGGTGTTGTCACAGTAGATTGGAGTTTTTGTAACATGAACACCATAGTCCTTTAGCTGGCTTTGCATCCACAGTACTTGAGCAGTACAACTACCAGCAGAGACATATTCTGCTTCAGCAGTGGATGTGGACACATTATTTTGCTTTTTGCTTGTCCAGCTGACTAGCCTGCTACCCAGTAACTGGCACCCACCAGTAGTACTTTTCCTGTCTATTTTACACCCTGCAAAGTCAGCATCTGAATACCCAATTAGTTCAAAATCCTGGTCTTTGGGATACCAAAGACCACGTTTAGCAGTACCTTTTAGGTATCTGAATATTCTTTTTACTGCCAGCAAGTGTGACTCTTTAGGATCAGCTTGATATCTGGCACAGAGACATGTGGCGAACATAATATCTGGTCTGCTGGCTGTGAGATAAAGTAGGGATCCAATCATACCTCTATATTCAGTGATATTGACTGGTTCACCATCTGGATCAGCATCTATTTTAATGGATGCTGCCATTGGAGTCCCTATGTCTTTTAAACAGGTCAGACCAAATTTCTTTAACATATCTTTGATATATTTATCTTGACTTATGAATATTCCATCATCAAGTTGTTTGATCTGCAATCCTAAAAAGTATTGCAGATCTCTTTGTAAACTCATTTCATATGCCTTTGACATACGTTTTGAAAAATCTTGACAATGTTTTTCATTTTTAGAACCATAAATAATATCATCCACATATATCTGTACCAACAAGAGATCACCATCTATCTCTTTTGAGAATAGAGTGGTATCAATTGTTCCAACTTTAAAACCTATACCAGTGAGATACACATGAAGTGTCTCATACCATGCTCTTGGAGCCTGTTTAAGGCCATAAAGAGCTTTGTCTAACTTGTAGACATGGTCTGGATATTTACTGCTTACAAAACCAGGAGGCTGTTTGACATAAACTTCTTCTTGCAGCTTCCCATTCAGAAATGCAGATTTAACATCCATCTGAAATACTCTAAAGTTCATCCTAGCAGCATATGCTAAGAACAATCTGATAGCTTCCATCCTAGCCACTGGTGCATAAGTTTCCCCATAATCCAATCCTTCTTCCTGTCTAAACCCTTTAGCAACCAATCTTGCTTTGTTTCTGATAACGACACCATCTTCATCCATCTTGTTTTTAAACACCCACTTAGTACCAATGATCTTCTTGTCTTATCCTCAGGTTCAGGTACCAATGTCCACACTTTGTTCCTATCAAACTGAGTAATTTCTTCTTGCATTGAACCAACCCAGCTAGGATCTTGAAGTGCTTCCTCAGGACACGTGGGCTCAATGGTAGACACAAAATTAACATGCATACAAAAGTTACTGGTAGCATGCCTCCGTGTTTTAACACCACTCGCAAGATTACCAATAATCTGCTCAATCGGATGCTCCCTTGTCCATTTGGTGTTATGAACAGGTGAGCTGGTTGTAGAACACACAGCATCTTGATCATCAGCTGGTTCAGATGAGTGAGCAGCAACAGAAGGTTGCTGATCAATATCAGTAGAATCAGTACCAGCTTGTGATCTCTCAGAACCAGCAGACCTAGGCTCAAGTTGCAGCACTTCAGTAGAGCCAGTAGGTCCACTTGTTTTAGACACAGATGGAACAGAATGTTCCATTTCATCATCAGAGAACCCAGCAGCATGGATTGGTGAGGGTTGTGCTGCTGGCTCTTCATCATCAAGAGCTTGCTGAGTAGGCTCTTCAAACAGTAACACTTCATCTTCACGATCAGTAGATGAAGCAGAGGCAGTTTCATCGAATGTAACATTAATGGATTCTTCAAAACAACCTCTTCTTTTGTTGTAGACCCTATATGCCTTTGACATGTTGGAATATCCAAGGAATATACCTTCATCAGCTTTAGCATCGAATTTGCCCAGCTGATCCCTATTATTTAGAATGTAACAGGGAGTGCCAAATACATGAAGAAATGAAATTGAGGGTCTTCTTCCTTTGAGAACTTCATAAGCAGTTTTCTGATGTCTTTTCACAATAAGAGATCTATTCTGGGTAAAACAGGCAGTATTCACAGCTTCTGCCCAGTAGGAATTCTTCAACCCAGACTCAGCCAACATAGATCTTGCTGCTTCAATGAGAGTTCTGTTTCTTCTTTCTGCAACACCATTTTGCTGAGGTGTTCTCACAGCAGAGAAATTTTGGGAAAGACCTTTGTCAGCACAAAATTCTTCTAATGTAGCATTTCTGAATTCTGTACCATGATCACTTCTTAGTTGCTTCACCAGTTGCCCATTCAAAAGCTCCATTCTTTTGATAAAATTGATGATTTCATCAGCAGCTTCACTCTTTTGCCTTAGAAAGAACACCCAAGTGTATCTCGAGTATTCATCAACAATAACCAGTGTATACTTCTTCCCACTACAGCTGGCCACATTCACTGGACCAAATAGATCCATATGAAGTAAGTGAAATGGTTTCTCAACAGATGAGATTTGCTTTGATTTGAACGAGGCATGGTGATGTTTCCCCTTTTCACAACCAGGACACAATCTGTCCTTCACATAAGACATTGTGGGTAGCCCAGACACCAAACTTCTACTGGATAATTTGTGAATATCTTTGAAGTTGAGATGTGAGAGTCTCTTGTGCCATAACCACTTCAGGTTGTCTGCTGCCTTCGAATAGAAACAAGTATCAGTTGTTGTGACTGCTGTGTTCATGTCAATTTGATACATGTTTTCATGACGTTTTGCAGTCAGCAGTGGCTTCCCTGTCTTATCAAAAATAGTACCAATTTTCTTTCTGAATTGGACTATCTTATTCTTGCTTGTCAGTTGGCTTATGCTGAGTAAGTTATGTTTAAGCCCAACTACATATGCAACATTTGAGAACGTGACATTCCCATTTGTCAAAGTACCAAAACCCTTTGTGTAACCCAACGAATTATCTCCATACGAAACAACTGGACCATCCTTTTCCTGATAGTCCATCAGCAGGGACTTACTTCCGGTCATATGTCTCGAACAACCACTGTCGAGATACCAGATTTGCTTGTTTTGAATGCCCTGCACAATAACTTAGAGATTAGTTCTTTTTGGGAACCCATCCAAGGATGGGTTCTGAAGGAGTCACCTTTGATGACTTCTTCTTTTCTACTGGCTTGCTAGAAGAAGCAGCAGATGGGGTTTGGGTTTGAGTACACTGGTTAGCCAGGTGATCTTTGCTGCCACATTTGTAGCATTTTCTCACTTTTGGCTTTTGTGGCTGGTCATGCACAGATCTAATAAGGGCAGTAGGATCGGGTCAACTTTTAATTACTGCCTCAATTAGCTGGTCAAGCTTGGCTGTCATTATCTCAGTGATAGACAGCTCATCAGTCGAGTCAATTTTTGCTTTTCCCTTATGGGCAGCTTTCCTTTTGGAACCAGTATCATGACCATGGCGAACTGTCTTTCCTTTATCATTTGACAAGTTAGCGTGGGAAGTTGCTGGCTTGTCTTCTGATGCTGATGAACCAGTAGGTATCTTAACTGCTGCCTTAGATTTGCCAGTATTTCGTTTCACTGGCTTGTCTGCAGCTACTGGGTAACCAGTAGATTGGTCATCAGCTGGCTTAGCACTGGTAGAACTCGAACACGAAGGGGAATCATTTGGTTTAACTTTTCTCAAATTGTTTTCAGTGATTTCCCTTTTAATACGTCTTTCTTTCGGAGTCATGTAGTGGATGCTTGAGGGGTCAGTAGTCTCATCAATTGAGTTACTGGCTTCTCTTGCTCTAACTTCATCCTCCAAAATTTCTTTCATGGCAGGTGGTGGGGACACAGTAGGTCTAACAAATTTGTTTGTCACAACCTTTTTACCTTCAACTATCTTGGCAAAAGTATTTGGCAAGACAGCTTCAGGATCAGTTTCAAGAATCGGGTCCATGAAAGTAACTTCTGCAATAGCAGCAGCAGCAGCATAGTCACCAGCAAAGAAGGCTTGAACTTGGGCAGGCACCTGCTCGTTAACACATTTAGCTGTGCGTTGAGCAGATGTGCACCATGAAGCAACAACTCTTTTGAGATTGTCCAGCTGGGTCTTGACTTCTGCTGCCTCAACGTGAAGAGTTTCTAAAGCAAAGTTTTGTTTTTCAAGTTTGGAAATTGTATCTTTTAAGATCTTAATTTCATCATTTTTGCCTTTGAGTTTTTCATTTAAAGATTTGTTATTAGATTTCAAACTCTCTTCACGTTTGCAGCTTCTGCATAAATCAATTCTTAGGTAGTCAAACATTTCAGCCTTTTCATCATCAGTATAAGTTCGAAAATTATCAACCTTATACATCATTTCAGTTTTCCATTGAGGAGAATCTCTGTTTTGATCAGCTTCCCTCATATCAGCCAAAAACGTACTACCACCATCATCCTCATCAGACTCCTCGACCTCTTTGGCCATCAAACACAGCTTTTTACCAGTAGCATAACCAGCACCATCATCATCAGTATCACTATCAGAAGATGAGGACGTGCTGGCTTCATCCCAGTCATGATGTTCAGCAACTAGAACCTTTTCTGGCTTTTTACCCTTCTTGTCAGTTTTTGCACTTTCCTTCATCTGAGCTTTCATAGCTTTGTACTTGTTTTTGTACTTATCAGCTTTTGAGAAAGAGTTAGCATGTGACGTGGAAGGTTTCTTGGACATGCATTCAGCAGCAAAATGTCCAACCTTCCCACAATTAAAGCACTCAGATTTAGGACCCTTGACTGACTTGCTGTTGTACCTAGCATTTGGCTTTTTGCTCCCTTTGTATGACTTGCTGGTTCTACTACGACTGAACCTTTTGAACTGCCTAGCCAGCAGAGCCATACCTTCAGCAAACCCTTCTACATCACTTTCATCTGTACTGCTTTCTTCAGACCCAGTACCACTTTCCTCAACACTATCAGCTGACTCTTGTTCTGCCAGTAACTTTTGAACCAGTAAAGCTTTTTGAGCTTTCTTCCATTTAGCAGCAGCAATAAGAGCAGCATCATCATTTTTAGATGATTTTGAAGTGGTGGGGGCAGACCTAAAGTTTTCTTTCATGTTAAGTTCAAACTTGGCTTCTGCCTTCTCATGATTCCAAAGGGAACTGTAGAGAGAAGACAGGTTAAAGTTCTTTAGGGTCTGTGTGGTTCTTAATGGGTCAGTAACAGGTTTCCATTTACATGGCAGTGCATCAATGAATTTGTTCACTTGTTCAAATTCAGTGTAGGTTACATTTAAAGTGGTCAGGTCAGCTATCAAAGAGTTAAACCTAATGAAGGTTTGCTTAAGGGTTTCATTCTTATAGGCAAAGAACATTTCATATTCTCTTTTAAGAGCAATCATCCTGTTCTGCCTAACTTCTCCCATACCCTCATAGGTGACATCTAGGTAGTCAAGCATAAGCTTAGTATTTTCTTTTCCCTTGATCAGTTTGAACAGTGGGTTAGGCAAAGTTATGGCTAACAGGGTTCTGATTTTAGGGTCAAGACCAACTCGACGTTTATCCTCATCATCCCATCTAGAGGGAGTGAGAATAACCTCTCTGCCAGGGATGGCAGGAGTGTCAGCTGTTGCTGGTGCACTACCAACTGTCTCAGTGGGAACAAAAGGGCCATCTTTGGCAATTCCAGGCATGAGTGAATCCACAGACTCAAGATGGAGCATGAACCTTGCCTTCCAGGTTTCATACTCATCTTCATCAAACTTTGGTGGTCTGTTAGACGAGCCATTCTCAAGGTAAGCTGAGTTTGAATACGAAGCCATAAGAGAATTCAGATCCAAGATATTAATTATCAAGACTGACGCTCTGATACCAGTTGTTGGTCCCTTAATAACAACAGGAGTATTGTAGAGGGGGGGTGAATACAATTCTTTCCTTAATTAACTAGTCAGTTAATCACGTTTAGTATTCTGTAGTAAATAATATAGAGTCTCAGGTAATTTTCAACTGTTATTCTTTATTGATTAAATCAGAAAGAATCACAACTATCCTTGGCGGAAATGATAGTTGGTTGATACAGATTACCTAGATTATAGCTAAGAGACAAACTAAAGCTATTACACGGTTTGGACTCTAACAAATAAACCCACACCACTAGTTTTTACAATAGTGGATACAAAAATATATATAGTAGTTCTATTAACCGTGTAATTAATCTATTGTCCACTAGTACATTGGATGCCTTGTACTTGTGGGGACAATTGTGTCAGAAGGCGTGCTCTCCTTCTTTCCTCTTAGGTAGCTATTTGCTGGAACACACCAATTCGGTTTGGCACTACCATTTGATTTAAACAAATGGAATGTTGTGTTCCCTAGGTATGAATAAAGTATAACACATGTCTGCACATGCGTTCCACTTCTGCATTCCCACGTGGTCTTGTAAGGTCACTTGTCAGCCGCCGACTCCTGTCCTTTTCTGTTCAACTTTGTCTTCGACTTCTGTTGAATAGTGCGTTGATGTAGACCACTCTGGGAAACTACCATGCTTGTAATGGAGCATGGCTGTCTTGTGTTGTATGCTAATATCCAGACTTACTGGTCCTTCATATGCTGAGTCACTTGATATTCTTGATTTGCTGGGTGCACATCCTGTGCTGATTCGAAGAATACATTTCTACCTTGTGCTGATAGACTAGGCAGCATACTAAAAACTCGACACAGCTATATTAGCTGACTATACATTGACAAACGTGTGCTGGCTGCACATAACACTTTAGTGCAAATAAATATTGTTTTGTCATAATTAAATCCTTAATTATTTTGGGGACTCAACAATATCTCATTTCAATCTGGTTGTCCTTGATGAGATCTTGAGTGTATGAGAAGAATCTAGGAGGTATGTGTTTTGTTCGGTCACTTTTGATATACCCTTCTTTCATCTGTGCTATGCAAGCTGCATTATCTTCATAGATAGTTGTTGGGCTTTTATCGCGTTCTAGTCCACAAGAATCAGTAATGAGTTGTGTCATTGATCTCAACCAAAAATATTCCCGAGTAGCTTCATGTAATGCAATCACTTCGGCATGATTTGATGATGTTGCAACAAGTGTTTGTTTTTGAGAACGCCATGATATTGCAGTACCTCCATTTAGGAATACATATCCATTTTGAGATTTAGCTTTATGTGGATCCGATAAATAACCTGCATCTGCATAACCAACCAAATCTTGTTTTGAGTCGTTAGAATAAAATAATCCTAAATCAGTAGTTCCTCGAAGGTATCAAAATATGTGTTTGATTCCATTCCAGTGTCTTTTGGTAGGAGCTGAGCTGAACCTTGCCAACAAATTAACTGCAAAAGAAATTTCAGGTCTTGTACAATTTGTAAGATACATAAGAGCTCCAATTGCACTAAGATATGGTACTTCTGGTCCCAGGATATCTTCATGATCTTCACAAGGACGAAATGGATCAGTGTCAACATTAAGTGATCTAACAACCATAGGAGTACTTAATGGTTTTGCCTTGTCCATATTGAAACGTTTTAAAATCTTTTCCGTATAAGTTGTTTGATGTACAAGTAAACCATTAGGCATATGTTCAATCTGCAAACCAAGGCAATACTTGGTTTTTCCGAGATCTTTCATTTCAAATTCTTTCTTTAGAAGTTGAATGGCTTCATGGATCTCTTTATTTGTGTAGCGACCCGGAAATTTCCGACTAAATTTAAACTTAATCTTTATCTGATTTCGATACGATAAGCAAAGTATGTAGGATTGAGTCTAGAAAATTTTGGAACAATGTTCATATATTCAATTGACCTTCGACTGTTCTCGACGATTCACGAACAATTATTTGTAAATAAATACATATATATATTTAAATATATATAATTTGAAATAGAAACTTATATGATTTAATTCATTTATGTAAATAAAATAATATATGATATTACTATAAATATATATTTATGAACAGTATATGGAATATATTTATATGATTTAGAAGTTATTTTATAAATGCTCGTAGCACTCGTTTGTCATCTTGATAATTATTAATCAAGTTAAAATCGAACTTATGTGATTTTAAAATAATCGGTGATCCGAAAATGAGTGATATGAATTTTAGACTCATTAAAAATATATTTATGAGTTATTTGTTAAATTTGAACACTTTTCATATTTTACCTAGAATCGAGCGCGGACAGTAATTTAATTTTTATTTAATAGTTAAGGACCGAAAGTTTATTCCATAATGACTAAAATAAATACAGATAATTACTGTAAAATTTGGGATTTTTCAGAAGACTTTTATCCGCCACTAATTTATCAACGGGGTACGAAATAATATCCTAATAAAACTGTCGGCAGGTAATATCAAATTTTAAAACTGTAAAGGTAGTGCACGTTTTATTGGAACCATTTAAAATTCTTATTTCTTTCACACGACAAAATTTGATATTTATATATTGTAGTACGTCCTTCTTTTGGGAACTACACACCCCACCAAAACTTATAATTGATTTCTTCTACAGGATAATAATATTCTTTTGTATTATTTGACTATTTCACTTGTTTGTATTCTGTGCAAATGGTCGACACATAGCCACCCTAAAAACTGTTCCTTCTATTCTATATCTACTCCCAAAAGCATGTGTTCAACTTGGTACCTATTATTTGATCATCTTACCATTTTTCTCAATAATATTATCTACCCAAAACAATCTTCAATTACTACTACTACTACCACTGCTCGATTATGTTTCTTGTTTGAGCAAAACCAATAACCAAAACACTCCCTTGTTTTCTGGCTATTGTCGTGAAACCCAAACCAACCCTATTCGATTATAATTTTTTTTATATAACTATCCTGCTCGAACCATTTTGTTACTCGACACCTGTTACAGTCGATCGCTACAATTGCATTATTTCTATTTTTTTTTCGTGTTACTTCAGCTGCTAAAGACCGAGACCTCATCACCAAATTTTCATCGAGCTTACACCGGTTACCACCTCTCTCTTCACTCTCTCTCTCTCAAGCTATATATTATATATATATATATATATATATATATATATATATATATATATATATATATATATATATATATATATATATATATATATATATATATACACGATTCATATGCATATAGTGATATATACACCAAACCCACTTCACCACCACAACCGGCCACCACAGCCATTACCATCATCTTAAAACACCACCGAAGAACCATCAATCCAAAGCCCACTTATTGTTACAGCTGTGATTTCTGTTCTGTCTAAAAACGAACTAAAACGAAACTCACAAAAACCATTTCTATTTCCTGTCAAGCAAACCCAGGAAACCAACCACCTAAGTTTTTCTGTTTCAAAGCAAACTAAACCACCACCGCTGCTATATTAATGTTATTGTTGCTGTCTCATTTTTTCTATCGAATCGCAACCCTTTTCAAATCATAATCACCACCACCATCGACATCCCAAGAACACTTTACAGCTCCTGTACTATTTTCCTGTCAAACAGACCCATAATCGAGCATCATGAGTTGATGTACTAATTCATGTTGTTGTCATACAATTACCATACAACCACCAGTTAACCCATCGCTTTAAAGCTTCAAATCACAGCTACTTCTTTCTGTTTCGATTACCTTAATGATAACAATAAAGATGATGGGTCACGAAGATGAGGATTTAAAAGATGAAGATGATATTACCATGATATCACTGTTGCTGTTAACAAGAGATAGATGAGATAATTATGATTACGATTATGATTATGGTGATAGATGATGATCGAGATAATGATGGTGATTACTTGTTAATGGTGATGAAATTAATGAAGTTAATGATACGATAATTAGGTTATGACGACGAAGAAGAATCAGAGTATTTTGATGGCCGCTGCTATCGTTTATTTTTTTTTAAAAAATCGTAAAACCACGACTCCATTGGATTTTTTATTGGGCTTATAAACCAATTAATGATTGGGCCGAAATCTTTTATGTTCCTGTTGGGCCGATCCTTTTGTTGTTGGGCCAAGGAGTCTAATGCCAAACGATAATGATATGGAAGAAGATGAAGAAACCGATTTACGGGATAAATAAAATAAAAAGCCTGGTTTCAACAGAAAAGGAGAATTAGATGGATGGTTAGGTGTGAGGACATTTAACGAGAGGTCTCGAGTTCGAATTCGGTCCGGGGCATTTTCTTTTTAGAGACCCTTCTACAAGGGTATACTCTTTTATTCTATTTTAATTATTATTATTATTATTATTATTATTATTATTATTATTATTATTATTATTATTATTATTATTATTATTATTATTATTATTATTATTTTTATTATTGTTACTAGATTATTACAAATATGAAAAATATAATTATTAGTATCATTTATACAATTAATAGTATTATCATTAAGTATTATTATTATTATTATTATAGTTATTATTATTATTATTATTATTATTATTATTATTATTATTATTAGTATTATTGTTGAAACTAAATCTTTTTATCAAAATTATCTTTTCAGAATTATCATTATTATTATTATTATTATTATTAGAATTAACATTATTTTTATCATTATTATTTTTACTATCATTTTTATTATTATTTCTAACACTAATATTATTATTTTTATCACTATTATTATTAGTATTATTAATATATCAAATAAAGATTTTCTATATAAAAATATATTATTTACACAAAACATAACTATATTAGTATGTTAGTAATAAATATTAATTATTTATTTAATGTATATAAAAATAAATACAGCTAACTTAGTTATTAATGAAACGTACAAATTACTAAAATAACAATTAATAATAATACCTAAATTTGTTCGATTACCATTATATGTGTTAATATATATACAAATGATATAGGTTCGTGAATCTGAAGCCAACCCTGCATTGTTCAGTTCCGTCGTATGCATATTTTTACTATAAAATATCGTAAAGTGAGTTCATTTGCTCCCTTTTACTCTTTACTTTTTTGGGCTGAGAATACATGCAAATGCTTTATTAACTGTTTTACAATATTTATATGCGTGAGTTCATTTGATTCCCTTTTACTCTTTACATTTTTGGGACTGAGAATACATGCGCTATTTTTTACAACTGCTTTATTAAATGCTTTTGAAATATGTTTTGAACTGCGAATACATGAAATTCTTTTATAAATGTTTGACGAGATAGACACTAGCAAAACATTCCTCGAATGAATTATTATGCAGATAGAAATTCTGCGGATTATTATTGAATTATGTGGACATGATAATTGCCACCATTGAATTATGTGGACATGATAATTGCCACCATTGAATTATGTGGACATGATAATTGCCACCATTGAATTATGTAGACATGATAATTGCCACCAATTGATATGAATGTTATGTATCGAGAGAATGATTTTATACACAAGTTATGTGTATGTTATTTTTGTGCACAAGATATGTGTATGGTTACTATGATTTATGAAAATGGTTTCGTACACGAGAAAGATGTACTGTATTTAAAAGATATAGCATGTACATTACAGGTGGGTATAGGATTCGGGCCCATTTGTACCATGCATGATTTAAATCTTGTGGTCTATCAAAATGATGAATTTTATTGTTTTAAGATAAACCTATGAACTCACCAACCTTTTGGTTGACACTTGAAAGCATGTTTATTCTCAGGTGTGAAAGAAATCTTCCGCTGTGCATTTGCTCATTTTAAGGACATTACTTGGAGTCGATCATCGCTCTGGGATCAAATGTTGATGACTTCGTCCAGATGGATTAGGACGGGGCATTTCAGTTGGTATCAGAGCGGTGGTCTTAGTGAACCAGGTCTTACAATAGTGTGTCTAATTGATAAGTCATTAGGATGCATTAGTGAGTCTGGACTTCGACCGTGTCTGCATGTCAAAAGTTTTGCTTATCATTTCGTGTCAAAAATTACCTGCTTATCATTCTTAAGGAATCGCTTGCTTATCATTCTCAATCTAGACATAACTTACTGCCTGGATTTCATAGACAGTGTATAGATAAATTCATATCTTAGTGTATCTGTTATTGTTACTTTTGCCTGACAACTTCCGTAGATTCCTCCGTAACTTATGGGATTTTAGTATTATATATGCATATGTAAATTATGTATTGCAGGGTACTAATCTACATCCTATAATCTATTTCTTATCAAAAATCCTTCATCTGATCGTACGAGATGAATCCCTCAACCAGTTCGAGTCCCTCAGATTTCGATAGCTATCCCGATAGTTATCTCGACAGCTATTCCGACATGAATATTCACCTAAGCTCCGAAAGCGGTGTCACCAGAATAAATCAATCAATCAATCAGCTATCCCCAATTCATTTGATTGGTTCGTAGTTGACTTAATCAATGGAGACGCGAAGAAGGCGATCCCTTCCACCAACCGAATTCATCTCTTGACGAAGAACCCGAAGCATTTACCAGTGAACTAGTTTGAAACACCATTTTCACCCTCATTTCCCAAATAACTCGCCATGATTATATTCTATCTAAAATTCTAAACCTCATTCATTCGCTCGTCCGAACTGACAATCATCCCGGCGTAATAGAAGAAGTCAATGAGCTTTGCGCTCGAGTAGTGGCTTTGGAAAATATGGTGCAAAACGTACCAGCTTCAACAACATCACCGGCACCAACAGTATCACCAATATCAACACCAGTACCACTAACAACCCAAGTTTCAACATCACATGCCTCAACATCGCAATCTATACCTCGAGCATAATTTTCGTTCTACATCTTGTCCTACATCGATTATCTTCGTTCTACGTATCGTTCTACATCCTTGATCTTTGTTCGACATGACGATTATGTAATCTCTAATGTTTTAGAGATTATGTATTCTTATTCTAACGGTAAAGCAAATGAGATTAATATCATATTAATCCATTAAATCCATGATTACATCTGAAGAAAATAGATATGTATATATATTTTCACAAAGATTGTAATTGAAAATTCTTTTGTACAAACTGTTAATGATGAAAATATTTTAACTGGTAGGTAATACCCGAGGAAATATTTAGTTTTCACATTATTAAATTACACTGTACATTCTTCGAATCTGATTCAACAGTCGTTTACTATCCTACTTACATCCACCGATCTACAAATCCGTTCACCACAGAATAACCATATTCATCCAATTTCATATTGGGATTTTGATTTATCAGAATCCAACAAGTGGCATAATGAATAAAACATTTGGCAAAATAAAATTTGTTAGAAACAAACAAATTAACTATGAGAAATTTTGTTAAGAATCCACACTAACTGTTCCTAGCTAATTGTTCCTAGCTAACTGATTACATTTTATTTATCGCAATTTAATTATCGCAATTTACATTCTCGCAATTTTATTTATCGTCATTTAATTTCTGTTATTTACTTTACGCACTTTATTTATCGTCATTTAATTTCTGTTATTTATTTTTACGTACTTTAAATATCGGGACACGTATACAAGGTTTTGACATATCATATCGACGCATATATATATATATATATATATATATATATATATATATATATATATATATATATATATATATATATATATATATATATATTATTTGGAATAACCATAGACACTCTATATGGAGTAATGATCGAGTTCTCTATACAGGGCTGAGATTGATTCTACAATAATATATATAGTTTGAGTTGTGATCGAGTCTGAGACGAATACGGGTCACGATACGTATTAATTAATTCGAATATTATATATTAAACTATATATGAATTATTGAATTGTTAACTGTGGACTATCAACTGTGGACTACCAACATTGGACAATTAAAATGAATTAAAATATTGACTATAACATATGAAACCAAAAAAAAAAAAAAAATTCTTCAAGTTTGCCACTTGATTTCATCTCCAACCTCATTTGTATCTTGACGATTACAATATGCGTTCAAACCTTTCTTGATTCTTGAAAACACCTCAAACGAGAGGATAAACCAACCACACCTCATCCACGAAAGGAAAGAATGATGCCTATAGTTATGCATCTGAAAAACTCTCGGAAACTGAGTAAACGTTTAACAAGTAGCTGTGCAAATTCCTTTAGTGTTATTATTACCCAAAATAACTTTGCAGTTCTTTTTCAAATTAGCAAATTTTGTCACAGCTCCAGCAAGTCAACTTCGACTTTTCGTTCGAAACAACCTTATTATCACCTTGATTTATATGCATGCTTTTCTATTGTTACCGGAGAACCTTTTATATTCCACCATATTACCAGCAGATGTACCAGCAACCTCGTCACTCCTTGGTTTAAATCTCTCTGACAAATCACTATATTTATCTATTGAAGCCTAATCATATACTCATCTGCATCTTGTAACAAGAATTGCCATATCAATTACCAGGAATCAGCAATCAGTACTTTAAAACTCACAGCATATCTACATCAATAGTTATATGTATAACATTCATCTCTTAGAATTATGATCTTTCATTATGAAATTCTGAAAAGCACTCAGTCTACAAATCAATACTCTGAATGTTGAAAAAGCTAAATGAAGCAGCAGAAACCATAGACAACCGTAAACGACCTCAACAGCCGAAAGTTGATGATAAAGAAATGTATGTTGGCAAAGCTCAGAAAAAGTTTGAAACTGAAAAACTGACTGAGCCAACTACTAAGGGGTATCTGAACAAATCACAAGGACTAAACTTGTACATTAAGAATCCAGATGATTCTGTTTCTGATGAAATCTTTAGCGAATACCTTGCTTCAGATTCCAAACTTTTGCGGACAAATTTTCTTCACCATCCTTCGATATTAGAAATTCCAAGATATCATCGTATCTTTTATTATAAATATCCTCCATATTTCTGAAGATATTTTCATAACTATTCTTGTCTGAAATCATTTATCTATTAGTGCTATCAGTGTTACATCATATAAAAACTGTTAGTTTCTATATTCTGTAAACTTTCGAGCTTAAAATATGAATGTTATTGAAGTAATATTAGGAATTGATGCATGAGTTAGTATAATATAATGACACTTGATCAACGTGATTATATTACAGTAAGTCATGCTGAGCTTCTAATGGAATGTGATGATTCACAGTACCATCATCATGTACCATGTTACACGACTCTTACATTCTACTCAATCTCTGAACATATTAAGAACATATCTTATTAATAGTTCTATCTTTTCCCTTGAATATTTGGTAATTTAACCAATCAAGATCGTGCTATTGCAATCTCTCTCTTAGAACATTAGTCATGTTCATTCAAAACTCCATACCTACGAATTCTGGAACATTATTTGTTCGACTTAAAGTCGAGAAGAGAAAACAAAAGTTTGAATTGAGGTAAAAAGAATAGAAGGTGTGAGATATGGAAATAAGGAAACGAAAGGGGTGGATTTATAGTGAAATATTCGACAGAGCAATCGAAACAGATTATTGCATTTAATCAAAGAAGATTCTAATTTCCTTAATCGCCGAAGAACCAAATCTTATTACGAAAATTTTCTTAAAATCCCATGAATTCCGGAAATCAATCATAACTACGTCATCGGTTAAAATGAATATACATTTACTCATTTCACTCTTTGGTGATAGCTTCACTTGTACTCTTCACAAAATCAAATGGTTTTATCCATATTACTCAAGTATGATAAAAACCTATTTATCAACTCATACTCGTCATGAAAACATTTTTATTGTTAGCCATGACGACCTCACTCAAATTTCGGGACGAAATTTCTTTAACGGGTAGGTACTGTAGTGACCCGGAAATTTCCGACTAAATTTAAACTTAATCTTTATCTGATTTTGATACGATAAGCAAAGTATGTAGGATTGAGTCTAGAAAATTTTGAAACAATGTTCATATATTCAATTGACCTTCGACTGTTCTCGACGATTCACGAATAATTATTTGTAAATAAATACATATATATATTTAAATATATATAATTTGAAATAGAAACTTATATGATTTAATTCATTTATGTAAATAAAATAATATATGATATTACTATAAATATATATTTATGAACAGTATATGGAATATATTTATATGATTTAGAAGTTATTTTATAAATGCTCGTAGCACTCGTTTGTCATCTTGATAGTTATTAATCAAGTTAAAATCGAACTTATGTGATTTTAAAATAATCGGTGATCCGAAAATGAGTGATATGAATTTTAGACTCATTAAAAATATATTTATGAGCTATTTGTTAAATTTGAACACTTTTCATATTTTACCTAGAATCGAGCGCGGACAGTAATTTAATTTTTATTTAATAGTTAAGGACCGAAAGTTTATTCCATAATGACTAAAATAAATACAGATAATTACTGTAAAATTTGGGATTTTTCAGAAGACTTTTATCCGCCACTAATTTATCAACGGGGTACGAAATAATATCCTAATAAAACTGTCGGCAGGTAATATCAAATTTTAAAACTGTAAAGGTAGTGCACATTTTATTGGAACCATTTAAAATTCTTATTTCTTTCACACGACAAAATTTGATATTTATATATTGTAGTACGTCCTTCTTTTGGGAACTACACACCCCACCAAAACTTATAATTGATTTCTTCTACAGGATAATAATATTCTTTTGTATTATTTGACTATTTCACTTGTTTGTATTCTGTACAAATGGTCGACACATAGTTACCCTAAAAACTGTTCCTTCTATTCTATATCTACTCCCAAAAGCATGTGTTCAACTTGGTACCTATTATTTGATCATCTTACCATTTTTCTCAATAATATTATCTACCCAAAACAATCTTCAATTACTACTACTACTACCACTGCTCGATTATGTTTCTTGTTTGAGCAAAACCAATAACCAAAACACTCCCTTGTTTTCTGGCTATTGTCGTGAAACCCAAACCAACCCTATTCGATTATAATTTTTTTATATAACTATCCTACTCGAACCATTTTGTTACTCAGCACCTGTAACAGTAGATCGCTACTATTGCATTATATTTCTATTTTTTTTCCGTGTTACTTCGGCTGCTAAAGGCCGAGACCTCATCACCAAATTTTCATCGAGCTTACACCGGTTACCACCTCTCTCTCTCTCTCTCTCTCTCAAGCTATATATATATATATATATATATATATATATATATATATATATATATATATATATATATATATATATACGATTCATATGCATATAGTGATATATACACTAAACCCACTTCACCACCATAACCGGCCACCACATCCATTACCATCATCTTAAAACACCACCGAAGAACCATCAATCCAAAACCCACTTATTGTTACAGCTGTGATTTATGTTCTGTCCAAAAACGAACTAAAACGAAACTCACAAAAACCATTTCTATTTCCTGTCAAGCAAACCCAGGAAACCAACCACCTAAGTTTTTCTGTTTCAAAGCAAACTAAACCACCACCGCTGCTATATTAATGTTATTGTTGCTGTCTCATTTTTTCTATCGAATCGCAATGCTTTTCAAATCATAATCACCACCACCATCGACATCCCAAGAACACTTTACAGCTCCTGTACTATTTTCCTGTCAAACAGACCCATAATCGAGCATCATAAGTTGTTGTACTAATTCATGTTGTTGTCATACAATTACCATACAACCACCAGTTAACCCATCGCTTTAAAGCTGCAAATCACAGCTACTTCTTTCTGTTTCGATTACCTTAATGATAACGATAAAGATGATGGGTCACGAATATGAGGATTTAAAAGATGAAGATGATATTACCATGATATCACTGTTGCTGTTAACAAGAGATAGATGAGATAATTATGATTACGATTATGATTATGGTGATAGATGATGATCGAGATAATGATGGTAATTACTTGTTAATGGTGATGAAATTAATGAAGTTAATGATACGATAATTAGGTTATGACGATGAAGAAGAATCAGAGTATTTTGATGGCCGCTGCTATCGTTTTTTTTTTTTTAAAATCGTAAAACCACGACTCCATTGGATTGTTTATTGGGCTTATAAACCAATTAATGATTGGGCTGAAATCTTTTATGTTCCTATTGGGCCGATCCTTTTGTTGTTGGGCCAAGGAGTTTAATGCCAAACGATAATGATATGGAAGAAGATGAAGAAACCGATTTACAGGATAAATAAAATAAAAAGCGTGGTTTCAACAGAAAATGAGAATTAGATGGATGGTTAGGTGTGAGGACATTTAACGAGAGGTCTAGAGTTCGAATTCGGTCCGGAGCATTTTCTTTTTAGAGGCCCTTCTACAAGGGTATACTCTTTTATTCTATTTCCATTATTATAATTATAATTATAATTATAATTATAATTATAATAATAATAATAATAATAATAATAATAATAATAATAATAATTATTATTATTATTATTATTATTGTTATTTTTATTATTGTTACTAGATTATTACAAATATGAAAAATATAATTATTAGTATCATATATACAATTAATAGTATTATCATTAAGTATTATTATTATTATTATTATTATTATTATAGTTATTATTATTATTATTAGTATTATTGTTGAAACTAAATCTTTTTATCAAAATTATCTTTTCAGAATTATCATTATTATTATTATTATTATTATTATTATTATTATTATTAGAATTAACATTATTTTTATCATTATTATTTTTACTATCATTTTTATTATTATTTCTAACACTAATATTATTATTTTTATCACTATTATTATTAGTATTATTAATATATCAAATAAAGATTTTCTATATAAAAATATATTAATTACACAAAACATAACTATATTAGTATGTTAGTAATAAATATTGATTATTTATTTAATGTATATAAAAATAAATACAGCTAACTTAGTTATTAATGAAACGTACAAATTACTAAAATAACAATTAATAATAATACCTAAATTTGTTCGATTACCATTATATGTGTTAATATATATACAAATGATATAGGTTCGTGAATCTGAGGCCAACCCTGCATTGTTCAGTTCCGTCGTATGCATATTTTTACTATAAAATATCGTATAGTGAGTTCATTTGCTCCCTTTTACTCTTTACGTTTTTGGGCTGAGAATACATGCAAATGCTTTATTAATTGTTTTACAATATTTATATGCGTGAGTTCATTTGATTCCCTTTTACTCTTTACATTTTTGGGACTGAGAATACATGCGCTGTTTTTTACAACTGCTTTATTAAATGCTTTTGAAATATGTTTTGAACTGCGAATACATGAAATGCTTTTATAAATGTTTGACGAGATAGATACAAGCAAAACATTCATCGAATGAATTATTATGCAGATAGAAGTTCTGCGGATTATTATTGAATTATGTGGACATGATAATTGCCACCATTGAATTTTGTGGACATGATAATTGCCACCATTGAATTATGTGGATATGATAATTGCCACCATTGAATTATGTGGACATGATAATTGCCACCAATTGATATGAATGTTATGTATCGAGAGAATGATTTTATACACAGGTTATGTGTATGTTATTTTTGTGCACAAGATATGTGTACGGTTACTATGATTTATGAAAATGGTTTCGTACACGAGAAAGATGTACTGTATTTAAAAGATATAGCATGTACATTACAGGTGGGTATAGGATTCGGGCCCATTTGTACCATGCAGGATTTAAATCTTGTGGTCTATCAAAATGATGAATTTTATTGTTTTAAGATAAACCTATGAACTCACCAACCTTTTAGTTGACACTTGAAAGCATGTTTATTCTCAGGTGTGAAAGAAATCTTCCTCTGTGCATTTGCTCATTTTAAGGACATTACTTGGAGTCGATCATCGCTCTGGGATCAAATGTGGATGACTTCGTCCAGATGGATTAGGACGGGGTATTTCAGTTTGTACCTATGATGTTAAGATCATCGACATAAACGGCTATGATCACATATCCGAATGTTGTTTTTTTAATGAATACACATGGGCAAATAAGATTATTGGTATACGCTTTGCTTATCAAGTAATCACTTAATCGTTTATACCACATGGGACCCGATTGTTTCAACCCATATAAAGACCTTTGTAACTTGATTGAGTACATTTCTTTGGGTTTTGCATTGGTTGTTTCTGATACCTTAAATCCTTCAGGTATCTTCATATATATATCACTATCAAGTGATCCATATAGATAAGCAGTCACAACATCCATGAGATGCATTTCTAAATTTTTAGAAACTGCCAGGCTGATTAAGTATCTAAAAGCAATTGCATCCATAACAGGAGAATAAGTTTCCTCATAATCAATTCCTGGTCTTTGAGAAAAACCTTGAGCTACAAGTCTAGCTTTATATCTTGTAACTTCATTTTTCTCATTTCTTTTTCGCACAAAAACCCATCTATATCCCACAGGTTTCACATCTTTAGGTGTGAGAACGATAGATCCAAAAACTTTTCTTTTATTGAGCGATTCATATTCAGCTCGTATTGCTCCTTTCCTATGATCCCAATCATGTCTATTTTGACATTCCATGACAGATTTTGGTTCTGGATCATCATCATCATTCATGATGTCATATGCAACATTATATGAAAATATCTCATCAAAATTTTTCATTTCATTTCGGTTCCATAATATTTTTGAATGTGCATAATTAATTGAAAATTCCGTATTGACATCATCAATCTCTTCTGCAGAAGGAGTATTGATTTGTGGTTCTTCTTGAACACTTTCTTTTACCTCATTATCAGTTGATTTTCTTTTTCGAGGATTTTTATCTTTGGAACCAATTGGTCTCCCACGTTTCTGGCGTGGGAAAGACTCAAGAGTGACATTATTGCCAGCTTTTGAAATTTTAATTCGAGCTGGAACATTTGCTACTGGTATATATGATTTAGTCACTCTTTTTGTATCTGTAAATGCATCAGGCAATTTATTTGCAAGTTCTTGCATATGCATTATTTTTTGAACTTCGATCTCGCATTCTTTTGTGCGAGGATCAAGATACATTAATTGAGGTTCACACCATGAAACATCATTTTCTTTATTTTTTATTTCTCCCCCTAATCTAGGGAACAATGTTTCATTAAAGTGACAATCAGCAAACAGTGCTGTAAAAACATCACCCGTCATGGGTTCAATATATCTTATGATTGAAGATGTTTCATATCCAACATATATTCTCATCCTTCTTTGAGGACCCATTTTAGTGCGTTGTGGTGGTGCGATAGGAACATAAACCGCACAACCAAATGTTCTAAGGTGGGAAATATTTGGCTGATGGCCAAAAGCAAGTTGCAAGGGAGAATATGTATGACTTGCACTTGGTCTAATGCGAATTAATGATGCAGTATGTAAAATTGCATGACCCCATACAGATACTGGGAGTTTTGTTCTCATTATCAATGGTCTAGCTATTAACTGTAATCGTTTAATTAGTGATTCGGCTAAACCATTTTGTGTATGCACATGAGCGACAGGATGTTCAACAACAATCCCAATAGACATGCAAAAATCATTAAATGCTTGAGATGTAAACTCACCAGCATTATCCAATCTCACCCTTTTAATAGTATAATCATGGAAATATGCTCTCAATTTAATAATTTGAGCAAGAAATTTTGCAAATACCATGTTTCGACTTGATAATAGACACACATGAGACCATCTACTAGATGCGTCTATTAGAACCATGAAATATCTAAATGGTCCACATGGTGGATGAATTGGTCCACATATATCACCTTGAATTCTTTCAAGAAACAATGGTGATTCTTTTTCAACCTTAAGAGGTGATTGTCTTATTATCAATTTTCCAAGTGAGCATGATGTACATGGGATAAGTGCATCATGGGGGATCTTTTGATCCGTCAATGGATGTCCATGTGTATTTTGAATTATTCTTTTCATCATTGTTGATCCTGGGTAGCCTAATCTTTCATGCCACAGATTGATCATTACAGGATCACATGCCTTTTCATTAACTACCATGTGTGCTTCTGGTACATTTATATATGTATAATGTAAATCAGAACTAAGTCTTGGTAGTTTTTCAATCACATGCTTCTTGTCAGTGATACTTAAGTATTTATCATTTTCTGTAGTCACTGACTGATAATCATATCCATTTTGGTATATGTCAGAGAAGCTTAACAAATTTCTCTTTGACATGGGAGAAAATAAGGCATTTTTTATCAGAAAATTTGTACCATTTGGTAACATGAATTTTGCCTTTCCCATTCCTTTTATTAAATTCGCAGGACCTGATATAGTATGTACCATTTCTTCTGTTGCTTTAAAATCAGTGAAATATTTTTTAGATTTGAGTATAGTGTGAAATGTCCCGTTCATATTGATTATAAACGTTCCATATTAATTGATTTCGTTGCGAGGTTTTGACCTCTATATGAGACGTTTTTCAAAGACTGCATTCATTTTTAAAACAACCATAACCTTTATTTTATCAATAAAGGTTTCAAAAGCATTACGTAGATTATCAAATAATGATAATCTAAAATATACTGTTTATACACGACCATTACATAATGGTTTACAATAGAAATATATTACATCGAAATATGTTTCTTGAATGCAGTTTTTACATAATATCATACAAACATGGACTCCAAATCTTGTCCTTATTTTAGTATGCAACAGCGGAAGCTCTTAATATTCACCTGAGAATAAACATGCTTTAAACGTCAACAAAAATGTTGGTGAGTTATAGGTTTCACCTATATATATCAAATCGTAACAATAGACCACAAGATTTCATATTTCAATATACATCTCATACATAGAGATAAAAATAATTCATATGGTGAACACCTGGTAACCGACATTAACAAGATGCATATATAAGAATATCCCCATCATTCCGGGACACCCTTCGGATATGATATAAATTTTGAAGTACTAAAGCATCCGGTACTTGGGATGGGGTTTGTTAGGCCCAATAGATCTATCTTTAGGATTCGCGTCAATTAGGGTGTCTGTTCTCTAATTCTTAGATTACCAGACTTAATAAAAAGGGGCATATTCGATTTCGATAATTCAACCATAGATTTTAAAAGTGGGACTATAACTCACTTTCACAGATTTTTACTTCGTCGGGAAGTAAGACTTGGCCACTGGTCGATTCACGAACCTATAACAAATATGTACATATATATCAAAGTATATTCAAAATATATTTACAACACTTTTAATACATTTTGATGTTTTAAGTTTATTAAGTCAGCTGTCCTCGTTAGTAACCTACAACTAGTTGTCCAACGTTAGATGTACAGAGAAAAATTGATATATATTATCTTGAATCAATCCACGACCCAGTGTATACACGTAAGATGCTAGATCATAACTCAAGTATATATATTTTTGGAATCAACCTCAACCCTGTATAGCTAACTCCCACATTACTGCATATAGAGTGTCTATGGTTGTTCCAAATAATATATACACATGGGTCGATATGATATGTCAAAATATTTGCATACGTGTCTATGGTATCCCAAGATTACATAATATATTAGAATACATGTATAATACAATATAAGTTAGCTAGGATATGATTAATATAGATTTGTTACCAATTTTCACGTTGCTACAACAAGAAAAATTATCCAATCTTGTTTTACCCATAACTTCTTCATTTTAAATCCGTTTTGAGTGAATCAAATTGCTATGGTTTCATATTGAACTCTATTTTATGAATCTAAACAGAAAAAGTATAGGTTTATAGTCGAAAATATAAGTTACAAGTCATTTTTGTAAAGGTAGTCATTTCAGTCGAAAGAACGACGTCTAGATGACCATTTTAGAAAACATACTTCTACTTTGAGTTTAACCATGATTTTTGGATATAGTTTCATGTTCATAAGAAAAATCATTTTCCCAGAAGAACAACTTTTAAATCAAAGTTTATCATAGTTTTTAATTAACTAACCCAAAACAGCCCGCGGTGTTACTACGATGGCGTATGTCCGGTTTTACAGTGTTCTTCGTGTTTCCAGGTTTTAAATCATTAAGTTAGCATATAATATAGATATAGAACATGTGTTTAGTTGATTTTAAAAGTCAAGTTAGAAGGATTAACTTTTGTTTGCGAACAAGTTTAGAATTAACTAAACTATGTTCTAGTGATTACAAGTTTAAACCTTCGAATAAGATAGCTTTATATGTATGAATCGAATGATGTTATGAATATCATTACTACCTCAAGTTTTCTGGATAAAGCTACTGGAAATGAGAAAAATGGATCTAGCTTCAAAGGATCCTTGGATGGCTTGAAAGTTCTTGAAGCAGAATCATGACACGAAAACAAGTTCAAGTAAGATTTCCACTCGAAATAAGATTGTTATAGTTATAGAAATTGATTCAAAGTTTGAATATGAGTATTACCTTGTATTATAAAGATATCTTACTGTAAATAATAAAGATTTCTTGAGGTTGGATGATCACTCTACAAGATTGGAAGTAAGCTAGCAAACTTGGAAGTATTCTTGATTTTATGAAACTAAAACTTGTAGAATTTATGAAGAACACTTAGAACTTGAAGATAGAACTTGAGAGAGATTAATTAGATGAAGAAAATTGAATAATGAAACTGTTTGTAGGTGTTTTTGGTCGTTGGTATATGGATTAGATATAAAGGATGTGTAATTTTGTTTACATGTAAATAAGTCATGAATGATTACTCATATTTTTGTAATTTTATGAGATATTTCATGCTAGTTGCTAAATGATGGTTCCCACATGTGTTAGGTGACTCACATGGGCTGCTAAGAGCTGATCATTGGAGTGTATATATCAATAGTACATACATCTAAAAGCTGTGTACGAATACGGGTGCATACGAGTAGAATTGTTGATGAAACTGAACGAGGATGTAATTGTAAGCATTTTTGTTAAGTAGAAGTATTTTGATAAGTGTCTTGAAGTTTTTCAAAAGTGTATGAGTACATATTAAAACACTACATGTATATACATTTTAACTGAGTCGTTAAGTCATCGTTAGTCGTTACATGTAAGTGTTGTTTTGAAACCTTTAGGTTAACGATCTTGTTAAATGTTGTTGACCCATTGTTTATTAAATCAAATGAGATGTTAAATTATTAGATTATCATGATATCATGATGTATTAATATATCTTAATATGATATATATACATTAAATGTCGTTACAACGATAATCGTTACATATATGTCTCGTTTCAAAATCATTAAGTTAGTAGTCTTGTTTTTACATATGTAGTTCATTGTTAATATACTTAATGATATGTTTACTTATCATAATATCATGTTAACTATATATATATCCATATATATGTCATCATATAGTTTTTACAAGTTTTAACGTTCGTGAATCGCCGGTCAACTTGGGTGGTCAATTGTCTATATGAAACCTATTTCAATTAATCAAGTCTTAACAAGTTTGATTGCTTAACATGTTGGAAACATTTAATCATATAAATATCAATTTCATTTAATATATAAAAACATGGAAAAGTTCGGGTCACTACAGTACCTACCCGTTAAATAAATTTTGTCCCGAAATTTTAAGCTGTTGAAAGTGTTGACGAATCTTCTGGAAATAGATGCGGGTATTTCTTCTTCATCTGATCTTCACGCTCCCAGGTGAACTTGGGTCCTCTACGAGCATTCCATCGAACCTTAACAATCGGTATCTTGTTTTGTTTAAGTCTCTTAACCTCACGATCCATTATTTCGACGGGTTCTTCAATGAATTGAAGTTTTTAATTGATTTGGATTTCGTCCAACGGAATAGTGAGATCTTCTTTAGCAAAACATTTATTCAAATTCGAGACGTGGAAAGTGTTATGTACATTCGCAAGTTGTTGAGGTAACTCAAGTCGGTAAGCTACTGGTCCGACACGATCAATAATCTTGAATGGTCCAATATACCTTGGATTTAATTTCCCCCGTTTACCAAATCGAACAACACCTTTCCAAGGTGCAACCTTAAGCATGACCATTTCTCCAATTTCAAATTCTATGTCTTTTCTTTTAATGTCGGCGTAGCTCTTTTGAATTTGGATGATCTTCTCGGTAGTTTCTTGTATTATCTTTGGACCCGTAATCTGTCTATCCTCCACTTCACTCCAACAAATCGGAGACCTGCACTTTCTACCATAAAGTGCTTCAAACGGCGCCATCTCAATGCTTGAATGATAGCTGTAGTTGTAGGAAAATTCTGCTAACGGTAGATGTCGATCCCAACTGTTTCCGAAATCAATAACACATGCTCGTAGCATGTCTTCAAGCATTTGTATCATCCTTTCGCTCTGCCCATCAGTTTGTGGATGATAGGCAGTACTCATGTCTAGACGAGTTCCTAATGCTTGCTGTAATGTCTGCCAGAATCTTGAAATAAATCTGCCATCCCTATCAGAGATAATAGAGATTGGTATTCCATGTCTGGAGACGACTTCCTTCTAATACAGTCGTTCTAACTTCTCCATCTTGTCATCTTCTCTTATTGGCAGAAAGTGTACTGACTTGATGAGACGATCAACTATTACCCAAATAGTATCATAACCACTTGCAGTCCTTGGAAATTTAGTAATGAAATCCATGGTAATGTTTTCCCATTTCCATTCCGGGATTTTAGGTTGTTGTAGTAGACCTGATGGTTTCTGATGTTCAGCTTTGACCTTAGAACACGTCAAACATTCTCCTACATATTTAGCAATATCGGCTTTCATACCTGGCCACCAAAAATGTTTCTTAAGATCCTTGTACATCTTCCCCGTTCCAGGATGTATTGAGTATCTGGTTTTATGAGCTTCTCTAAGTACCATTTCTCTCATATCTCCAAATTTTGGTACCCAAATTCTTTCAGCCCTATACCGGGTTCCGTCTTCCCGAATATTAAGATGCTTCTCCGATCCTTTGAGTATTTCATCCTTTAAATTTCCCTCTTTTAAAACTCCTTGTTGCGCCTCCTTTATTTGAGTAGTAAGGTTAGTGTAAATCATTATATTCATAGATTTTACTCGAATGGGTTCTCTGTCCTTTCTGCTCAAGGCGTCGGCTACCACATTTGCCTTCCTCGGGTGGTAACGAATCTCAAAGTCGTAATCATTCAACAATTCAATCCACCTACGCTGCCTCATATTCAGTTGTTTCTGATTAAATATGTGTTGAAGACTTTTGTGGTCGGTATATATAATACTTTTGACCCCATATAAGTAGTGCCTCCAAGTCTTTAATGCAAAAACAACCGCGCCTAATTCCAAATCATGCGTCGTATAATTTTGCTCGTGAATCTTCAATTGTCTAGAAGCATAAGCAATCACCTTCGTCCGTTGCATTAATACACAACCGAGACCTTGCTTTGATGCGTCACAATAAATCACAAAATCATCATTCCCTTCAGGCAATGACAATATAGGTGCCGTAGTTAGCTTTTTCTTCAATAATTGAAACGCCTTCTCTTGTTCATCTTTCCATTCAAATTTCTTCCCTTTATGCGTTAATGCAGTCAAGGGTTTTGCTATTTTGGAGAAATCTTGGATGAATCTTCTGTAGTAACCAGCCAATCCTAAAAATTGACGTATATGCTTCGGAGTTTTTGAGGTTTCCCACTTTTCAACGGTTTCGATCTTTGCCGGGTCCACCTGGATACCTTCTTTGTTCACTATGTGACCGAGGAATTGAACTTCTTCCAACCAAAATGCACACTTTGAAAACTTAGCGTACAGTTTTTCTTTCCTCAATACTTCTAGCACTTTTCTCAAATGTTCTTCGTGCTCTTGATCATTCTTTGAGTAAATAAGTATGTCATCGATGAAAACAATGACAAACTTTTCAAGATATGGCCCACACACTCGGTTCATAAGGTTCATGAACACTGCTGGTGCGTTAGTCAATCCAAACGGCATAACCATAAACTCGTAATGACCATAACGCGTCCTAAAAGCAGTTTTTGGAATATCATCCTCCTTTACTCGCATTTGATGATATCCAGAACATAAATCGATCTTCGAATAAACCGACGAGCCTTGTAGTTGATCAAATAAGTCGTCAATTCTCGGCAGTGGATAACGGTTTTTGATGGTAAGTTTGTTCAACTCTCTGTAGTCAATACACAACCTAAATGTACCATCCTTCTTCTTGACAAATAAAACAGGAGCTCCCCATGGTGATGTGCTTGGTCGAATGAAATCACGTTCTAATAGTTCTTATAGTTGGCTTTGCAGTTCTTTCATCTCGCTGGGTGCGAGTCTATAAGGAGCACGAGCTATTGGTGCAGCTCCTGGTACAAGATCTATTTGAAATTCAACAGATCGATGTGGAGGTAGTCCCGGTAATTCTTTCAGAAATACATCAAAAAATTCTTTTGTGACGGGAACATCATTGATGCTCTTTTCTTCAGTTTGTACTTTCTCGACGTGTGCTAGAACAGCATAGCAACCTTTTCTTATTAGTTTTTGTGCCTTCAAATTACTAATTAGATGTAGCTTCGTGTTGCCCTTTTCTCCGTACACCATTAAGGGTTCTCCTTCTTCTCGTACAATGCGAATTGCATTTTTATAACATACAATCTCTGCTTTCACCTTCTTCAGCCAGTCCATGCCAACTATTACATCAAAACTCCCTAACTCTACGGGTATCAAATCAATCTAAAATATTTCGCTACCCAGTTTAATTTCTCGATTTCGGCATATATAATCTGCTGAAATTAATTTACCGTTTGCTAATTCGAGTAAAAATTTACTATCCAACGGCGTCAATGGAAAATTTAATTTAGCACAAAAATCTCTACTCATATAGCTTCTATCTGCACCCGAATCAAATAAAACGTAAGCAGATTTATTGTTAATAAGAAACGTACCCGTAACAAGCTCCGGGTCTTCCTGTGCCTCTGCCGCATTAATATTGAAAACTCTTCCACGGCCTTGTCCATTCGTGTTCTCCTGGTTCGGGAAATTTCTAATAATGTGGCCCAGTTTTCCACATTTATAACAAACTACATTGGCATAACTTGCTCCGACACTACTTGCTCCGCCATTACTCCTTCCGACACCATTTGTTTCTTTCGTTCTGTTAACCCCTGATCCGTAGACCTCACACTTCGCCGCGCTATGACCATTTCTTTTACACTTGTTGCAAAATTTGGTGCAGAACCCCGAGTGATACTTTTCACACCTTTGGCATAGCTGCTTCTGATTGTTGTTGTTGTTGTTGTTATTGTTGTTGCGGTTGTTATTGTTGTTAGGATGATTGTTGTAGTTGCTGTTGTTGTTGTTGTTGTTGTTGTTGTTAGGTCGTTTGTTGTAGTTACGATTGATGTTGCGATTGTTGGAATAGTTGTTGCGATTATTGTTGTAATTGATGTTGTTGTTGTATTGGTGATTCTTATCACCGTTTTCCTCCCACTTTCTTTTGACTTGCTTCACATTGGCCTCTTCAGCCGCCTGTTCTTTAATTCTTTCCTCAATCTGGTTCCCTATTTTGTGAGCCATTCTACATGCCTGTTGTATGGAGGCGGGCTCGTGTGAACTTATATCTGCTTGGATTCTTTCCGGTAATCCTTTCACAAACGCGTCGATCTTCTCTTCCTCATCTTCGAACGCTCTCGGACACAATAGGCACAATTCTGTGAATCGTCTTTCGTACGTGGTAATATCAAATTCTTGGGTTCGTAACCCTCTAAGTTCTGTCTTGAGCTTATTGACCTCGGTTCTGGGACGGTACTTCTCGTTCATCAAGTGCTTGAATGCTGACCACGGTAGTGCGTAAGCATCATCTTGTCCCACTTGCTCTAGATAGGTATTCCACCATGTTAACGCAGTACCTGTGAAGGTATTCGTAGCGTACTTTACTTTGTCCTCTTCAGTACACTTACTTATGGCAAACACCGATTCGACCTTATCGGTCCACCATTTCAATCCGATCGGTCCTTCGGTTCCATCAAATTGCAAAGGTTTGCAGGCAGTGAATTCTTTGTAGGTGCATCCTACACGATTTCTTGCGCCGTTAGCTGCATTGCTAGATTCGGAGTTATTGTTGGTATGTAGCGCAGCCTGTACTGCGGCTATGTTTGAAGCAAGAAAGGCACGAAATTCCTCTTCGCTCATATTCAAGGTGTGTCGAGTAGTCGGTGCCATTTCCTTCAAAATAGTCAAATGAAACGAGTTAATCATATAGAATATCAAGAGTAGTCAATAGTATTTCGTAGCGTAATATGAACTTATTTATAAAAGCTCTTTCTTCATATTAGCGTTTTATACTCTTTAATTCGGGTAGTACCTACCCGTTAAGTTCATACTTAGTAGCTAACATACCATTTCAACTACTACAATTCTATATGAAAAACTAATAACCAAAAAAAAAAAAAAATATCATATTCAAACCTTTATACAATAACTTGCAAACTTACAATACCGCTTTTTTTTACATATAGCATGAAATATAGCACATAAAACTTTGATACAAAGTAGTTGCGAAGATAATTCTAGCTAATAAATAAGGCGTTCAGCAAAGGCAATAAAGACACATAATTCATACGTCCAGAAACAAGTCATGCATTCTGGTTTTACTAATACCACTTCCCATCCTTGGTTTTGTGGAACATAACCATTGTGACCGATAGTAAGACAATGTGTTGTAACGTCGTCAAAAGGATGAGGGTTACGTAATGACCAACAGTCTCGTAATAACCTAAAAACCTCATTTCTTACCCCAATTACCGACTCCGTCACTTGTGGAAACGTTTTGTTTAATAGTTGTAGCCTGATGTTCTTGTTCTCACTTTGGTGAGAAGCGAACATTACTAACCCATAAGCATAACATGCTTCTTTATGTTGCATGTTAGCCGCTTTTTCTAAATCACGAAGTCCTATATTCGGATATATTGAGTCAAAATAATTTCTTAACCCGTTGCGTAAAATAGCATTTGGGTTCCCCGTAATATATGCGTCAAAGTAAACACATCGTAACTTATGGATTTCCCAATGTGATATCCCCCATCTTTTGAACGAAAGCCTATTATAAATCAAGGCATTCTTGGAACGTTCTTCGAATGTCTTACAAACTGATCTCGCCTTAAATAGTTGTACCGAGGAATTCTGACCGACTCTAGACAAGATTTCATCAATCATGTCTCCGGGTAGGTCTCTTAAAATATTGGGTTGTCTATCCATTTTGTGTTTTTATACTGTAAAATAGACAAGAGTTAGATTCATAAAAAAATACTTATTAATACAAGCAATTTTTACATATATCATAAAGCATAAGCACACTATATTACATATATTACACCACACGAATACAACTATCTTATTCTGACTCGCTCGTTTCTTCTTCTTCTTCGGTTTTGGTTCGTTTTGCCAAGTTTCTAGGGATATATGATGTTCCCCTAATACGAGCCGTCGTTTTCCACATTGGTTTAGAAAAATCTGGTGGTTTAGAGGTTCCCGGGTTATTGTCACAACTTAAGAAATACGGGTGTTGACGATACATATAAAGTTCATCGTGTTTGGAATCAAATTTATCTATTTTTATGCCCTTTCCCTTATTGTTCTCTTTTACCTTTTTAAATTGTGTTGGGGTAATTTCTATAACATCATCGGAATCCTTGTCGGGATCCGATTCATTAGAGAATTGGTAATCCTCCCAATACTTTGCTTCCTTAGCAGAAACACCATTGACCATAATTAACTTTGGTCGGTTGGTTGAGGATTTTCTTCTACTTAACCGTTTTATTATTTCCCCCACTGGTTCTATTTCTTCTTCCGGTTCCGATTCTTCTTCCGGTTCCGACTCTTCTTCCCGTTCCTCTTCGGGAACTTGTGAATCAGTCCACGAATCATTCCAATTTACATTTGACTCTTCATTATTATTATTAGGTGAGTCAATGGGACTTGTTCTAGAGGTAGACATCTATCACATAATATCAAACATGTTAAGAGATTAATATATCACATAATATTCACATGTTAAAAATATATAGTTTCCAACAAAAATGTTAAGCAATCATTTTTAAAGAAAACACGGTCGAAGTTCAGACTCACTAATGCATCCTAACAAACTCGATAAGACACGCTAATGCAAATTTTCTGGTTCTCTAAGACCAACGCTCGGATACCAACTGAAATGTCCCGTTCATATTGATTATAAACGTTCCATATTAATTGATTTCGTTGCGAGGTTTTGACCTCTATATGAGACGTTTTTCAAAGACTACATTCATTTTTAAAACAACCATAACCTTTATTTTATCAATAAAGGTTTCAAAAGCATTACGTAGATTATCAAATAATGATAATCTAAAATATACCGTTTACACACGACCATTACATAATGGTTTACAATAGAAATATATTACATCGACATATGTTTCTTGAATGCAGTTTTTACATAATATCATACAAACATGGACTCCAAATCTTGTCCTTATTTTAGTATGCAACAGCGGAAGCTCTTAATATTTACCTGAGAATAAACATGCTTTAAACGTCAACAAAAATGTTGGTGAGTTATAGGTTTAACCTATATATATCAAATCGTAACAATAGACCACAAGATTTCATATTTCAATATACATCCCATACATAGAGATAAAAATCATTCATATGGTGAACACCTGGTAATCGACATTAACAAGATGCATATATAAGAATATCCCCATCATTCCGGGACACCCTTCGGATATGATATAAATTTCAAAGTACTAAAGCATCCGGTACTTTGGATGGGGTTTGTTAGGCCCAATAGATCTATCTTTAGGATTAGCGTCAATTAGGGTGTCTGTTCCCTAATTCTTAGATTACCAGACTTAATAAAAAGGGGCATATTCGATTTCGATAATTCAACCAAAGAATGTAATTTCACGTACTTGTGTCTATTTTGTAAATCATTTATAAAACCTTCATGTATTCTCATCCCAAAAATATTAGATTTTAAAAGTGGGACTATAACTCACTTTCACAGATTTTTACTTCGTCGGAAAGTAAGACTTGGCCACTGGTCGATTCACAAACCTATAACAAATATGTATATATATATCAAAGTATATTCAAAATATATTTACAACACTTTTAATACATTTTGATGTTTTAAGTTTATTAAGTCAGCTGTCCTCGTTAGTAACCTACAACTAGTTGTCCAACGTTAGATGTACAGAAAAAAATTGATATATATTATCTTGAATCAATCCATGACCCAGTGTATACACGTCTCAGGCTAGATCACAACTCAAAGTATATATATTTTTGGAATCAACCTCAACCCTGTATAGCTAACTCCTACATTACTGCATATAGAGTGTCTATGGTTGTTCCAAATAATATATACACATGGGTCGATATGTCAAAATATTTGCATACGTGTCTATGGTATCCCAAGATTACATAATATATTAGAATACATGTATAATACAATATAAGTTAGCTAGGATATGATTAATATAGATTTGTTAAAAATTTTCACGTTGCTACAACAAGAAAAATTATCCAATCTTGTTTTACCCATAACTTCTTCATTTTAAATCCGTTTTGAGTGAATCAAATTGCTATTGTTTCATATTGAACTCTATTTTATGAATCGAAACAGAAAAAGTATAGGTTTATAGTCGGAAATATAAGTTACAAGTCATTTTTGTAAAGGTAGTCATTTCAGTCGAAAGAACGACGTCTAGATGACCATTTTAGAAAACATACTTCCACTTTGAGTTTAACCATGATTTTTGGATATAGTTTCATGTTCATAAGAAAAATCATTTTCCCAGAAGAACAACTTTTAAATCAAAGTTTATCATAGTTTTTAATTAACTAACCCAAAACAGCCCGCGGTGTTACTACGACGGCGTATGTCCGGTTTTACAGTGTTCTTCGTGTTTCAAGGTTTTAAATCATTAAGTTAGCATATCATATAGATATAGAACATGTTTTTAGTTGATTTTAAAAGTCAAGTTAGAAGGATTAACTTTTGTTTGTGAACAAGTTTAGAATTAACTAAACTATGTTCTAGTGATTACAAGTTTAAACCTTCGAATAAGATAGCTTTATATGTATGAATCGAATGACATTATGAACATCATTACTATCTCAAGTTTTTTGGATAAAGCTACTGGAAATGAGAAAAATGGATCTAGCTTCAAAGGATCCTTGGATGGCTTGAAAGTTCTTGAAGCAGAATCATGACACGAAAACAAGTTCAAGTAAGATTTCCACTCGAAATAAGATTGTTATAGTTATAGAAATTGAATCAAAGTTTGAATATGAGTATTACCTTGTATTAGAAAGATATCTTACTATAAATAATAAAGATTTCTTGAGGTTGGATGATCACTCTACAAGATTGGAAGTAAGCTAGCAAACTTGGAAGTATTCTTGATTTTATAAAACTAGAACTTGTAGAATTTATGAAGAACACTTAGAACTTGAAGATAGAACTTGAGAGAGATTAATTAGATGAAGAAAATTGAAGAATGAAAGTGTTTGTAGGTGTTTTTGGTCGTTGGTATATGGATTAGATATAAAGGATGTGTAATTTTGTTTACATGTAAATAAGTCATGAATGATTACTCATATTTTTGTAATTTTATGAGATATTTCATGCTAGTTGCCAAATGATGGTTCCCACATGTATTAGGTGACTCACATGGGCTGCTAAGAGCTGACCATTGGAGTGTATATACCAATAGTACATACATCTAAAAGCTGTGTATTGTACGAGTACGAATACGGGTGCCTACGAGTAGAATTGTTGATGAAACTGAATGAAGATGTAATTGTAAGCATTTTTGTTAAGTAGAAGTATTTTGATAAGTGTCTTGAAGTCTTTCAAAAGTGTACGAGTACATATTAAAACACTACATGTATATACATTTTAACTGAGTCGTTAAGTCATCGTTAGTCGTTACATGTAAGTGTTGTTTTGAAACCTTTAGGTTAACGATCTTGTTAAATGTTGTTAACCCATTGTTTATTAAATCAAATGAGATGTTAAATTATTACATTATCATGATATCTTGATGTATTAATATATCTTAATATGATATATATACATTAAATGTCGTTACAACGATAATCGTTACATATATGTCTCGTTTCAAAATCATTAAGTTAGTAGTCTTGTTTTTACATATGTAGTTCATTGTTAATATACTTAATGATATGTTTACTTATCATAATATCATATTAACTATATATATATATCCATATATATGTCATCATATAGTTTTTTACAAGTTTTAACGTTCGTGAATCGCCGGTCAACTTGGGTGGTCAATTGTCTATATGAAACCTATTTCAATTAATCAAGTCATAACAAGTTTGATTGCTTAACATGTTGGAAACATTTAATCATGTAAATATCAATTTCATTTAATATATAAAAACATGGAAAAGTTTGGGTCACTACATAGTGTGTGTGGTACCACTGTCTGCAATACAAAGATCCCCACCATTTGACTGATTTTGCACTCCAGTAGTGTACATCTTGAACTTCAAAATATGAGAAACAAATAATGAGTACATAATTCATCAATATATTACATTCAAAATATGTTATAAATGAAAGTACATAATAAGGAAACATATAGTAAAGTAAATATGGTATAGATCGTAAATCTACATCCATTTATTTGATATGGATATATAATAGAAAATTTATTCATTAAAGTAGTCACTTGTTGGCTTAGTGATTTTTGTATCAAGGTCATCGACAAGATTTGCCTCTTTTCCTTTTCCATTTAGGGATTCTTGATATTGATTAACAGAATATTGATTTGTTCGACAGTTCTTAGACCAGTGTCCAATTTTACCACATCGATAACAAGAATCTTCAATATTCTTTGAAGAGCTTCCTCCAACATTATGATTTGTGGGATTGTATGGTAGTTGAGATTTATAATTTTGTAGATTATTATTTCTTTATCCACTACCACGACCATTACCATAAGGATGATTTCGAACATAGTTATGATTTTTATTATTGTTATGGTAATTTCCATGATGATGGTTTTGACCAATATGACCACGACCTCGCCCACGTCCTCGTCCAGGTGCATTTCTTTTAATATTATTATTATTGTTAATAGCATTAGCTTCAGGGAATGCTAGCGCACCCGTAGGACGAGATTCTTGATTCTTCATCAGTAATTCTTTATTTACTTCTGCAACTAAGAGATAAGTTTGAAGTTTGAAAAAAGTTTTGTAATTCTGCAATCTTAAATTTTCTTGTATAGTAATGTTTGCAGAATGCATTGTGGAGAAAGTTTTCTCCATCATATCAGCATCACTTATTTCTTGACCACAGAATTGAAGCTTTGAACGGATTTTGAACATGACCGAGCTGTATTCACTTACCTTTTTAAAGTCTTGGAACCTTAGATTTCTCCATTCTTCCCTCGCAGCTGGGAGTAATATTTTCTTTTGATTATCGAATATACTCTTGATACTTTCCCATAAAACATGTGGATCTTTGATAGTGAGATACATATGTTTTAAGGTGATATCAATATGTTTGCGAATAAAAGCAATTGATTTTAATTTATCTTGATCATAACAAGTATTGTTTTCTTTTAAAGTTTCTAGAATACCCAATGATCCAAGATTTATTTCTACATCCATGACCCATGATGTGTAGTTTGTTCCCGATACGTCTAGGGCATCAAACTCAAGCTTTGATAAGTTTGACATTTTCTATTTTCAGAAAGATGAACAACATAAATTATAATCATAATCAATTTCTAACAACATGAAATTAGAATCATTTTAAATTCATAAGTAGCAAACAACAGAATAATGGTATGATTACAAATAATAAAACCACAAGGGCATGATAGAATATAGGTTCATCCGGTGGTATATTAGCGACAATGATGATAGTTAATATGACTAATACAATAGGAAAAATCATCCTTGTGTGAATCATCTTTACAAAAACTTTTTGAGAGTGGTAATCTGAGAAAATGAAGATTGATTTGTGAAAATGTGAAAACAGAGATGTTTATTTTATATTTGAAAAATATAGTCGTTGTAACGTCGTCAGTTGACGTTAACAACCGTTATGTATATATGACCGTTGTAACGTCGTTAATTGACGTTAACGAATGTTATGTACTCGTTATATTAATAATCATTTTAATAAAAGAATTTTAGTAGTATAAATATGATTACTATAAAATACATTTAGTATAAATATGTTTAGTATAAATACGAAGATTAAGAGAATAAACATATTATGCATAAATAATAAATTTAAGAATAAACATTAGTATGCATGAAATAAATAATGATTAATTGCATAAATAATCATAAATGTTAGATAACATAAATATAAATGTTAGTGAAGTTAATAAGAGTTAGATTAAAGAAATATAATTCAGGCGGTATAACCGACCATATATAACATAAATATAAATGTTAATGAAGTTAATAAAAGTTAGATTACAGAAATATAATTTAGGCGGTATAACCGACCATATATAACATAAATATAAATGTTAATTATGATGATAATAATAATTATCTTACTAATAAATAATAGAAGATATCGTTAAAGAATTTTTTTTATTACCTTGATTATACGGAGCACTTCGTGCTGATAACGTGTTATAATTTAGGAGTTTATAACTACCTTTAGTGGCCTAACTCTTAGCTATAAACTATTAATGATTTAAAGAGAGAAGAGGGAATATATCTTTATATATATGTAAATATTGGTACACATACTGATTACAATCGATCACATATTTATAGTACAATAATTCACTGTGCAGTTAGGTGGAAAATAATATATCCGTGACTTTGATCCACTAAATTATACTTTAACAAATAAATGTGTCGGCCATGATTATGACTTATAACAATAATATAATTTTCAAAAATAAAACTAATTAAACCCCTTGAATAATTTAGTTAATTGATAATAAAATGTGATAAAAATAAAAGAAAAATTGTAGAGAAATTGTATATAAAAAGTTATAAAAGAAAATTGCTAAAAATATTGAGAGAAGATCTATCAAGATAAAAAAAGTGGGGTGAAACGAAAAATCAAATGAGTCGGAAAGTGGGGGTAATATTAGAAAGAAAAAAAAAATGGCACACTTGACTACTTGAAAAAATGAATCAATAGCTGGGAGAAAAAGAGTTGATGCGTACACCATGTTAAAAATAGGGTATGATTTGACTGTCCGGATTAATTCTTGAATCGTGTATTCACTTTCTCTGTAGAGTATTTCGATCCAATGATTGTCTTGGTTTCACGAAATCTTTATAGGGATAAGACAAGAACGCAATTAGTGTTTTTGGCAATGAAATGACTAATCAATTATCTGAGAGATTTTGTGTGTGTTTCTGTTGTTCTATGAATGCAGAATGAAAAATAACCGAAAAAATAAGTAAAACTCTTATTTTCGGCAGTTAATATTTGAAAGGATATAACCTTTCATTTCGGGCGGGAAAACCAGTTACACCACTTGGCTGGAATATTTCGATCCTTAATTAACTCCGTTTTATACTTTCCTAAAATCAAAACCCTTCCCTACGTTACAAGTACAAAGCTTTGTGCCTCTACAAATTCAAATTCAATGTACCCTTATGTATTATTGTATGAACCCCAGATTCAATACATAATTATTTTTAGTCTTTAACTACAAATTTTGTAATTTTAATTTTTGTAAATGGGTATCTAATATGTTTCTTTTATCTATTTTTAGCGATTGTCTATTATCTTCATTACATCGTTAATGATACGCTATTCGATTAGCGTATAGAGATTTAACAGGAAAAGTATATCCGAATGAAGAACTTATTACCATAAACGTGAATAAAAGGTACAAAAAACCATAAGCTTAAAATTAAGCGAACATCGAACAGAGGCTATGAGGAACGAGAAGCGATAAGGATTAAAAGTCATGTTCCGAATTTTATGGAGTTGACTAGTCAAAGTTCCAAAAAATAAGGGCTGACTCATTAATCAGAGTATGACGCGTGTTGTTTTCTGAAAGTGAACTTTTTTACCTATAAATAGGCCACCTGGAATTCATTAATGGGTAAAGTACATCATTTTGTCAGATGGAATTTTCTCTCATTACAGGAGAACTTTTTCTCAGTAAGTGATTAACTAAGTTTGGCCTTGACTGGATTCGAGACAAGTATTGGGATCCGGTAATCAACGTTATTCGGAGGAGTTCAAGAAGACCAAACTGCTCACTGTTAACGTTATTGTAATTTGCACTCGTATCCTATCCGCCATCCGAATTTGGTACGATCATTTGGCGACATCCGTGGGTTACTCAGTTGACAAAACATGTTGTCTAAATGGGGAGCAGGACAGAGAAGAAAGGCAGAAGTATTAGAAGAATGGAAAAGAGAACCAATCGCATTTCCACCAATATTAGATGTTAATCCGTTAGATGTACCAGTAGTAATAGAAGCACGAATAGCAAATTGTAGTGTAGCCCGAATTTATACAAATACAAGAGGCGGTGCAGAAATAATGTAGGAACATTGTTTTAAAAAGTTTTCAAAACGAATACAAGACTAAATTAAAAATGCCATGGTACCACTTGCTAGCTTTGCAAGTGAATCTACATGATTAATGGGAAGTATTATTTTAGAAGTTTGATATCGGTCAAAAAGTCACATTTTTATCCCCAATATTAAGCCCTAGAACAATAAAGATTTAAACTTTGTAGGCAAAATTATTGCTTTTTCGGTTAATTTTGTAGATTAAGTAATTATGAAGGCGATGCAAAAAGAATAAAGTAAAACGGAGCTAAAACGAAGATTCTAGAGCGAATACGGTGAAATACGAGAAATCAAGTTACGATCCAGCAAATCAGCAAGCCAAACGGCCTGCCAGTGTGGCAAACGGCCTGCCAAACGCCCAGATCAAACGGCCTCGTTAAACAGCTTGCCTTAGCAAACGGGCCCTGCAAACGGCCTGCCAGCCGTTTGCAGGCAAATTCCAAGTCTATTTAAAGGGCTTTCTCCATCCATTTCAACACACACTCAATTTGTAATTCATTTCATATTTTCAAGCTTTTAGTTAGTATTTAGTAGTAGTTAGCTTAGCTTTTATTTTCCGGAGGATATCCCGGCGAGTCCCTGCGATCTCGGGCAGATTTCTTCGGCCTTTTCAGGTTTTTATCCGAAACGTTTGTCTTTTGTATTAAATATGTGTTCTTACTTTTTATGTTTAATAATGCGTTCCGATATTACCATGATAGCTTAATTAATTTGTATGTTGCCATGATAGAAGTTTGGGTTAGCTTAATTATGTTAATTTAGTACGATTACTATTATAATACTGTACTAGAAAGTCTGATAGATTTGTATGCTAGCGTCTTAAGGATTGACCAACCTAGGTTGTGATCAGGACTTGTCCACCTATACGAAATTAGCTACTTCATAGGATTAAGACCCCTGGTTATACTGTATCTGAAGATTCTATGAACTCGGTATGGCCGGAGTTCCCGAGAGGCATTTAATGCGCTTTTAGGACACGGAACTTAGGAATTAAGACATGAATGACCTAGTATGCCTATTGACTTTTCCGAAGAGACTTCTTAGGAGCTGTTAAGATCTAGTTAGTGCCTTCACTGTGTGACCCAAGCCTATTGCATGTTCTTGTCTGATTATTGCCTTAGGTCTTAGCCATATCAACTGTTTAGGTATTCATTAGATTTCTATCTGCTTTACTATCAGTATATTAACTGTGAAGCTGTATAATGTTTGAATTGATATGATCTCATTAGTATGATGGAATGGTTGTTAGTTTTCATTTAAGATTTTGCCAACTTAAACCGACGGATTCCTTCCGTTTGTGATCAGTGTTCAATCAACACGGCACGTTGGTATTCAGTTAACTAAACTGATAACGAGGGTTAGGATTAGAGCTTAACTCACTAACAAACCTAGTACTTTACTGAGGATAACCTTCGAGGTATTGTTACCTTTCAATTATACGACCAAGTGACATACTTCTCACTGCTTAAAGAGAACTCCTAGAGTTCAGAGACAAGTAGGTCTGTGTAATTGGCTCATCCAACCAGATCTACATCATTCCAAGCATAGTCTTAACATAAGCATAATTACCTTTCCCTAACCCAATATTGATATCTTGGTCAACATTTCTCTGATCTGCACACTCCGGATATCCTTCCACTTATTTACTTTTCTGCACTTAGGACTTTTAGCTAAAAACAACTACTATCTTTTATCCAGGTAATTTACTAAAAGACAATTAGCTACTTGATATTCAATTCGTTAATCAGCAAAAAATAAAATAAAAAAATAAGACACTATGTTAGCTTACACCTTCTACACCTTAGAAAGTAAAAGTAAATTTAGGCCCCGCACAATATAAATAAACGAAGACATTGTGTGCTACCGAACCGGACATCCTGCGACCTAACGACACCGCACATATAAAACCGTCCGTTAGTAGCATATTAGTAGGCTTCTTCTTGGCGCCGCTGCCGGGGATCGAATATTTTGATCGAGAAAGATTTTAAACAGACAAAAGTGTTGTTTGGTGGTGTCTAAGAAAGACAATTATATACAGACTTGGTTGTTGGATTTTCTGAACAGTCTCCAATTATATTGGAACCAAAAGGATCCTGTCTCTCCGTAGTCGGCCTGGCCACCTCGATACAAGTAATCTGTAAGAAATCCTATCAGTAAAGATATCCGATCTGGTTAGCGACTGAATTTCGAGAATAATTGTTTTTATTAAATTATCGATCCTTTTAGTAAATTAATATTTTTTAAAAGTTACTTTTAAGTCTTTTTAAACAGAAAATCTAAAAATGGAACAACAAGATACCCTTGCTTCTATGCATAAGTCATGCTTAGAGGAAAGAAGAGGACCAATCACCTTAGGAACCGAAGGAATTCCTGAAATCAGTTCACACATGATTAAACTAGTCAGTATGATCTGTAAATTTCAAGGATTACCGACTGACTATCCAAACTTTCATTTAAACAAATTTATCAGTCTGGTTGACTCTTTTAAGAAGGAAGAAAACGAGAAAAACATTTTAAAACTTCATCTTTTTCAATATTCACTTTCTGCACACGCTTTAGCATGGTTTGACGAACTTAATCCGAATTCAATCCATTCATGGGGGGTTTTAACCACTAAATTTCTAAACAAATTTTATCCACCATCCCTGCAAACCTGTTTAAGAAATGACATCACAAACTTTTCTCAAAAAAAAAAAAATGAGTCATTGTGTCTAGCATGGAATAGAATAAAGATGATGCTTAAAAGATGTCCGAATCATTCGTTAAGTTGGGCAAGCATAATCTGTACGCTTTACAATGGTTTGACTAAGGATGATAAGTCTCTCCTAGATATGGCCTCGCAAGGCAATTTCATGTCCCGAACAGCAGACGAAGTGATCATATACATAGCATTGTATATGTATATTTTATTGGCTAAAGGTCAAAAGCAGAAGTTACGCGAACTATAATAAAAAGGTGTGGAATATCCGCAGAAAATAAGTATAGCGGTTATGTTTCCGCTTTAATAAAAGATTGCGGTTTAATCCGCTAAGTTTCCACGGATAATTAAACAATCCGCAGACCGCGGATATTTCAAATACTATAAATAGAGAGCATGGCCTCTCATTTATAGGTTGTTGATTCTCTGTCATTTGCTTTAGCCTTTGTGATTTTCACTTGTGATCTTGCCCAAGGAATTTCTACATTGCGCTATGGTGAATCATGCTAATTGACAATCAAGACCGGGTCGGGGTGGTTGATCACTTGATTGATAAAGTGAAAGACGATCATCGGGGCTCAAAACAATCATCAAACATCCCATCCTCCATCTTATTATTGCACTCAATCCTTAATTAAGTAATAACCTGATTTAGGATTGATCAATTGGCGCCATCCGTGGGACACGTTTTACGAATTAAACTTGAAATTTTTTATTTTGTGGTGACAAACATTCAATTGCTTGGTTTAATTTAAATCGTGTATTGTTATGATGATTTACAAGAAGTCGCTGAAGCGTATTAGCTGATTTGATCGTTGAATATGGCAGCTAACACGAAACAAACAGGAAGTTCCATCAATGCTGATGCGTTAGTTAATGATTCGCAAAATGCCTTGTCAAGTAGTACGCAGGCAAACGTTAATACTATTGTGGGTAGTTCAGGGAAAGAATCGCTAGCTAAAGCGCCTAGTGGCAATCCTGTTAACGCTGATTCGCAACTAAAGGTTCCTGCTGAAAAATGGACGCGCGCAGGCATTTGCAACAACATCGTGAAGAAACCGTCGCTGATGGCAAGCGATTAAGGATTTTGGCTGGAAAAGCAGACAAAGTACTTGGCACGGCTATTGAACAAGCTAGAAAAGATTGTCGTGAATCTCGCATACCGCAAACTTACTTATGGCCGTTGAATGATTCTGGATCACAGGCTGATCGCTTAGTCATTGACCATCACGATAGTGATAACGATGGTGCGGATGAACGTGTTAATCTAAATTCTGTTTATAATTCGAAGACTGTGAAAGCGTCGAGAGAAGAAAGTGACTTTTCTGATGATTCGAACGGTGCAGGGGGATTTGTAAAAATTCCACATGTTAAGCGAAGGTGACCACCAACACCTTTCCCTCGTCACGAGGATGAGGGTGAAGCATCTGATGCTGTTCGCAAAGAAAGTGCTCAAAATTTTTTAGCGGATGCTTTTAGAAGCATTGCGCCTAAGTCAATGCAACATAAGTTTGAGCAACCGGATTTTTTGCAAGATATGATCGCCAAGTTTTGCGCGGACATTACTGATACTCGCACAAAAAAGGCGACTGAAATTACCACTACTGCAGACAAGTTTGTCCAGCATATTTCTGATTATCCAATTGTTACACCGCCTATTGTGCCAGCTACGTTGGGAGTTTATTCAGGGTTAACTGACCCCTTGAATTTTTTGCAGCGATTTGAAGGTGTGTTAAGTACCTATAATTGGGATGAACCGGTTGCGTGTAGGGTATTTCCTATGGTTTTGCAAGGATCTGCCAGGGAGTGGTTCCATAGCCTGCAAGCTCGCAGTATCATTGGCTTCAACTGATCTTCGCGATAAATTTTTGCTGCACTTTTAAAATCTTTTACCGTAGAAGAAGACACACATAGAATGTCATGATATTAAGCAGGGCAACAAGGAAACTTTGAACGCATTACTTACGCGATACATTTATGAGTGCCAGAAGATACCAATTCTGAATGAAGATAAAAAAATCTCTTGATTCTTGCATGCTATTAATCCACAACGACATCCAACGCTTGTGCGAAGACTGCGAAGAGATGTCCCGCCAACTTTTGCTAAGGTCCAACAAGAGACATATGATTATTTTCGAGGTGGAGAAGATAGTGCTATAACCCCTGCATGTGGATGGGGTAAGGACAAAAGTTGGCGGGATGACAATGATTCTAATCGCGATGGCAACGCAGATAATTACCGCGGTTATGGTTATCCGTGGAGAAACAGCGGCGGTGGTTACCCACCAATGATAGATTTCAAGGCTAAAGTGATAACCATAGTTATAACTGTCGAGATCGTTATTCTTCGCTAAAATGGAATAATGAGTCTTTCAATATCATTCAAATGCTAACAAAAATGTCTAAAGAAATTTTGCTACAGGAAAGAGTTGCTAAGTCTTTTCCTGATCCGCAACCTTTAGGGGAGAATAGCAGGCAAGATAGGTCTAAATTTTGTGTTTTTGATATGCATAAAACACACCTAATCTTATTGTAATATACTTACGAATTCGTTCACAGGGAGCAGAGTTTAGGATTAAAAAGACTAATAATTATTCTAGAGATTTTAGTTGTAAAATGGGGGGTTTTGTTTAAAAAGTAATTAAAACAAAGAAATTAAAAACGAGTTCAAATAGATAAGGGGTATTCACTTAGATTTAATTCCCTAAGTTCCGGATTGCTTTTATTAAGAACAATGCAATTAAATCCCTAAGTATAGCTCTCGTTAATCAAGTTCATTAATCAATTAGTAAGATAAGCTGGTGTCCCTAACTTAGATACTAATTCTATCATGAAAGTGTCGGTTTTTTACATTGGTATCCCATACGCTTCTGAAGAACACAATCAATCAATATTAACTACTCAAGATTATGATTCAGTTGAAGGGTAAATCGGTGTCCCTCTTTAGGCTTCACAATTACCTACTCAATTGATGGGATTTATTACTAATCTAATTACACCGGTCTCCCGTATGTAATTCAACTTATCTATTTATCTCTCAATAACCTAGATAAATTAATTGACCTAGTAACTCTCATTACATCAACCAACAAACTAGCAATCAATAGGATCAATTAATGGGAGTAATCAAAAATCATGGATCAAGAGCAATTAATTTTATAGTCACAAAAGATAAGCAATCCATCACCTAGGTTCAATCATCTAAGTGAATACAATAAATTTAGCTACTCATGAAAATTGAACAACAAACAAAAACAATCGAGAACAAATTATAAATCATTGTAAACAATAATAAATTAAGATAAAGAGTATTGATTGTTTGATGTTGGACAAAACTCAAATATAAGCCAAAAGTTCCAAAACCTTGTGACCAAAATCGTTAGCCTCCAGGAACAAAGAAATAAAAATAATAAAAACAAAATAAACCTAAATCTAAAAAAGAATATGTCTCGTACAGAGTATGGGAATAAAAGTCAAGACCCCTCTTTTGCGATAAATAAATATATATATTGATCACAGACCCATATGTCGGCTAAGATATAAGAGTATGGCCCAAGTCACACAAAAAAACACCACCGCATTCTTTTCATGATTAAAATCATCACCAGCCCATTATTTTTAGAGTACTTGAAACGTGATCTCATGTTTGGTTACAATAATGTCACATTTGGTGACATGAGGAATAGATCCTTTTGGCTCATACGTGATGAAATTGTTCAAAACGTGAATATATACATCGAACTTGTTTCTTTTTAACTTGAATGAACATCTCACATTTGGTGACATATCTCACATTTGGTGACATGATGAATTTGAGCTTTTGACTTAAATGCGACCTTGGGTGCTTACGTTTAGTGATAAATATTGTCACCATATGCAATACAAATCTCCACAGCAACCAACACTTTATTTATCCAGTGTTTTTAATCTACTCTCTTCATTTAACTCGCGAACATGAACAAATCACCAACTATTCACCTAACGAACCTGAAATTCTCTTTTAACGATTAAGTACAAAAAGTCCTTCAAATCACCAATAAAACAGTTGAACACGACCGATATTGCCTTAGATTGCGCGTGTAGAACATGTGTAAATTAGGCAATATCAAAATCCCCCACACCTGAACCTTGCTTGTCCTCAAGTAAGCTTATCTTCAAAAATAGTAAAACTTAATACAAGATTAACATACCCAAAGTGTCTTCAAAAATCATTAACTCCATATCGTGTAGTCTTCACAAAATTAGTACAAGGCTCAAGTCTTCAATCAAACCCATCAACATTCAACTCCTGTTCAAGCCTAAGTCTACCCAACACAATCATGCCCCCGGTCAAAGTCAATACATCTTCAAAAAGGTCATCAAAACATCAATCATCAAGTAAATACTTTTCATATTTCAAAAGTTGACCTCCTTGACTTTCACCAATTACGTAGGATCCACGGGATAGCCATTGACTCAACAAATTACCAAACAAAATCACCCTCAATATCGTTAACAATTTACTCAATTTCACCAAAATAAGTTCAATATATCAATCAATATGTTTCATGAATTATAGTCACCTTGAAAATCATAAAGTATAACCAAAATGAGTAAAACTTTAAGCATCATAAAAATTACCATTCATCAAGTGTACGCCTGCTCCTCTAATCAACCCGTATTGGCTATCCCTCTTTCACCTCCATGCCCCCAAAACACCAATAATCGTCAATTCCAAATATAAGCGTCAATTCCAAAATTTAGGTTAAGGTGGGTGCGCCAAAACGTAGGGGACTGGTTACCCCTATCTTTATGGTTAATCCGAGCACAAGATGACCGGCACTCATCAAGCTTTCTATCACAACTCTATGGTTTCTCTCATAGTAGGGCGAAAGCATTGACGGAGGTTCGTGGAATTAGTGCCCCACGTGGCTAATTAAGAGATCCATCAATTCCATGATTTAGCTCAAAAGCCGGTGTGAATACAAGCCTTCCTGATTATGGGACAGCCGCACGGGTAGTTGCACTGATGCGAACTACCTTGGGTGTAAATTTTTCGGAGGGTCTATTACACGAAACCTGAAAGACTTTACTTTCAAGCAATGGTCTTTTGAAACAATCATAACTTGTAAGACTTTACTTACAAGTTCGAAAGACTTTACTTTCTAAGAACAACATGGGAGGACTCGATTCTCTCGGAAGTGTTTAAACACTTGTTTAAAGTTTTAATTAAGGTCTTTGGACCCCACTTCCCACGCATCTTAGCTTTTATGCTAATTTTAAGAAAATGTAGGAAGCAGATACTACATTCCCGTATTTTAAAGGTTACCATGTCTTTTGGCCATGGCGTGCATTGTCTAAGCAAACGCTAGCACGAAGCCATTGCTCTTACATAAAAAGACAGCACGGTTGAAGCTCAAGGCTCCTCTTCCCACAGTACGATACATCGGTGTAATACATCTTGAAATAAAGTATTAACCAATGTCAGTATGAAATGATGTAGATTAGGAAGTCTCCTACACCAAGTAAAACGGGCATTCGGAAGACTTGACTTCCTTTATGGATGCACTTGAATCATCCTACAATTTTGGGTTTTTATTACCCTGGAAGACTTTGCTTCCTTATTACACACAACTCACGTAAAAGACAATACAAACACCAGATTCACCAAAATCATAGAGGTACCTGCACAAATTGACTGACAAAAGTGATAACATTTGCTTCATAAAACAACTACACTTGGCTTTTTGAATGAGTCAAAAATTTTAAAATTTCCCAAATTTTTCAACAATTTAATCAAAAATAAGACTCAAGCCAAGTGTATTACATCCGCGAGAATTTATATCTCTCCCCCCATACTTAAGATCATGCAATGCCCTCATTTACATGAAATCAGAAATATAAAGTAAAAATTCGAGAGGACAATAGAGTGAATGGGAAAAACATAACCGGATGTAGAGTAATATAATCGCGAAACGGAGTGACAGATGGCTCTGCACTGACAGCCATTCCTCGATTGTCATCAAATTATGGTACCTGCAATGATTATACAAAACAAAACACAAAAAGAAAAATATTTTTGGATTTTTGGGTTTTTCAATTGTTTTTTAGTTTTAAAAACACACGCATTATACAAGTTTTACATTGTGCAAGTTTATTAACGAGTCTTGCACTAGACTCAACCTCCTTCTGAGCTGATGCCCAGATGGTGGGTTCCCTCCTTCAAACCATGGGAACCACCATTTTCAATACCACTATCGATCATACTTATCAACCAATCATCCGCAGCTCTTGACTCCCTAGTCAACTCTCTTAACTTTTCCTTTTCTTTCTCAGATAAATTAGAAACTAAACGAAGTCTTAACTGCTCATTTTTCTCATTCATCGCTTTCTTAACCCGCCCGGATAACCTTCTCATAGACCTATCAACGACACTATCATCGGGCGGTTTAACCTCGGGTTTTTCTTTAACAACTCCACCCTCACACTTAGGCTTTTTACTAGTCTCCGTTTTAACATTATTAGTTTCACTAGTCAACACATTCACAGAATCAATGGGTGTGGGTGGTGGTTTAACACTAAACTTTGTTTGAAAACTCAAAGTCTTACCTTTATCCCTCAAAATCAACTTACAAGTCCTCCAGTCAGTTAATGCACCTGCAGTTGCTAAAAATGGTCTACCTAAAACAATGGGTACAACCTTATCCTCCGGCATATCAACAACCATAAAGTCTGCTGGGAACTCTAATTCACCCATTTTAATCACCAAATTTTCAGCAATCCCTATGGGTTCACTAATTGACTGGTTAATCAATCTAACTCCAGTATTAATAGACTTAAGTTCATCTAAACCCAATCATGAATAAATAGATAATTGCATCAGATTGATACTCGCACCTGAATCAGTTAAACACCTAAAAATTTCAGAGTCCTCAATCCTACAGGGCACTATGAATGGCCCGGGATCACCTAACTTTGGTAGCATATCACTCTTTTCCAAAATAGCAGCACATTCTGCTTCAAGAAACGCAGAGGATGTCTGCTCATGCTCACCCTTCTTCGCCATTAAATCCTTTAAAAATTTCCCATAATTGGGCATACCTGCAAGAACATCAACCAGAGGTACATTCACACAAATATTATCATTAGAATTAATAGACTTACAAATAGTGTCCTTTGGTTGCTCGGGTGAAATAGCTCTCGGATATGGAATAGGCGGCTTGTAAACTTTCAATTTAGGTGACGGTTTCACCTCTTCTTCTACTTTAATCTCATCGACACTAAACTCAGGAGACTCCCTTGTCTCAACACTCTTCACTTCCGACTCTTCATTACCCGAACTAGAAGAACTCCCATTATGAGTATAAGTCGGTATAACCTCATCGGAATCATAACCCTCAACACCAGAAATAGCGTTAAATTGCCAATAGGTCGGAACCTGAGGCTCTTTATTCTTCACATCACTTCGGTTATTATTAGTCAATATTGTTCGAGGCAGCCCATTAACATTCGGATTAGCTTGCGTATTCGAAGGGAGAGCACCCGATGGTCTCTCCGTTAGCGATTGAGCTATACTCCCAACATCCCGTTCTAAATTCTGAATCGAGGCCTGCTGACTTCTCACTTGTTGTTTTGTTGATTCACTATCTTACCTCAACGTCGTGATGCTTTCATCTGTATTTATAATAAAACCCCGCAAGAACTCCTCTAATCAAGGACCCTTATCTACATATGACTGATTTTGATTTCGATTAACGAACCCCGGTGGTCCGTTCCTTTGATAACCCGAACTACCTCCTTGGTACTGATTATTGTATTGATTACCCAAGTAGTTCACCTTCTCTTCCATAGATGCCTGATTACAATTCTTTGTGAGATGTGGCCCTTGACATAACTCACAACCAACTTTCATAGCATGCATCTCTTTAGTCATCAATTCCATTTGTCTTTTAACAGTTACTAGTTGTGCTCTAACCGATGCGAGCTCATCACTACTTTCAGTACTAGCAACATGAGAAGAGCAAGAAATATCCATCTCTTGATGCCAATCATAAGAATGCATAGCTATTTCGTTTATGATGTTATAAGATTCATCCGGAGTCTTTTTCATCAAAGAACCACCTGCAGCAATATCTATTTTTTCCTCGTCGGCACATTAACACCTTTATAGATGATCTAGACCTTATTGAAGTTGTTCAACCCTTGTTGAGGACAATTACGTAACATCTTACCAAACCGTGTCCATGCATCATAAAGTGTCTCATGTGGCTTTTGAGTGAAGTGATTAATGTCACTTTGCAATTGATCAGCCTTAGAAGCTGGAAAGAAACGCAACAGAAACTTATCTTCCATCATAGTCCAACTATCAATATCACCTTTAGGCAATGAGTCTAACCAGTCCTTGGTGTCATCTTTCAAAGACCAAGGAAAAACCCTCAAATAAATAACAGTATCTTCAACCTGAGCAATCTTGAACAAATTACAAATACTCTTAAAATTTCGAAGGTGCTCGAATGCATCCTCTTTCGGTGTATCGCTGAACTAACAATGATGAGTTATCATGTTAAGAATCTGCCCCTTTACCTCAAAATCTGTGTTGACTGCCAGTTGTCTAATGGCATGTCCATTACCAGCCCTTGTGGCTTTCATTAAAGCTTCCATGGATTGACCTCGCGCTGGTTCACCCATTGTATCTTCTTCCTTCTTAATATATTCAAAGTCCGGAATATAAAAAGGTAACTCTAAGAAATCTTCGGCGATTTTCTGTTCTTCTTTAGCTTTGCTGCGTGTATGGTAAACTCTAGACGGTTCCAGAGTTATTAGTACCTAACCTGCGATCACACCACCACAAAACCAAAGTGTAAAACTGAAAATAAAAATAACAGAGAAGTAACTTTCGCGAAAACAAGTTTCCATGAAAGGATCGAATAACTAAAAGCTTGTAAAATCCCAAGACACACCGCTCCCCGGCAGCGGCGCCAAAAATTTGATATACGTAAAACACACCTAATCTTATTGTAATATACTTACGAATTCGTTCACAGGGAGCAGAGTTTAGGATTAAAAAGACTAATAATTATTCAAGAGATTTTAGTTGTAAAATGGGGGTTTTGATTAAAAAGTAATTAAAACAAAGAAATTAAAAACGAGTTCAAATAGATAAGGGGTATTCATTTAGATTCAATTCCCTAGGTTCCGGATTGCTTTTATTAAGAACAATGTAATTAAATCCCTAAGTATAACTCTCGTTAATCTAGTTCATTAATCAATTTGTAAGATAAGCTGGTGTCCCTAACTTAGATACTAATTCTATCATGAAAGTGTCGGTTTTTCACGTTGGTATCCCATACGCTTCTGAAGAACACAATCAATCAATATTAACTACTCAAGATTATGATTCAGTTGAAGGGTAAATCGGTGTCCCTCTTTAGGCTTCACAATTACCTACTCAATTGATGGAATTAATTACTAATCTAATTACACCGGTCTCCCATATGTAATTCAACTTATCTATTTATCTCTCAATAACCTAGATAAATTAATTGACCTAGTAACTCTCGTTACATCAACCAACAAACTAGCAATCAATGGGATCAATTAATGGGAGTAATCAAAAATCATGGATTAAGAGCAATTAATTTTATAGTCACAAACGATAAGCAATCCATCACCTAGGTTCAATCATCTAAGTGAATATAATTAATTTATGAAAATTGAACAACAAACAAAAACAATCGAGAACAAATTATAAATCATTGTAAACAATAATAAATTAAGATAAAGAGTATTGATTGTTTGATGTTGGACAAAACTCAAATATAAGCCAAAAGTTCCAAAACCTTGTGACCAAAATCGTTAGCCTCCAGGAACAAAGAAATAAAAATAATAAAAACAAAATAAACCTAAATCTAAAAAAGAATATGTCTCGTACAGAGTATGGGAATAAAAGTCAAGACCCCTCTTTTGCGATAAATAAATAAATATATTGATCACAGACCCATATGTCGGCTAAGATATAAGAGTATGGCCCAAGTCACACAAAAAAAACCACCGCATTCTTTTCATGATTAAAATCATCACCAGCCCATTATTTTTAGAGTACTTGAAACGTGATCTCATGTTTGGTGACAATAATGTCACATTTGGTGACATGAGGAATAGATCCTTTTGGCTCATACGTGATGAAATTGTTCAAAACGTGAATATATACATCGAACTTGTTTCTTTTTAACTTGAATGAACATCTCACATTTGGTGACATATCTCACATTTGGTGACATGATGAATTTGAGCTTTTGACTTAAATGCGACCTTGGGTGCTTACGTTTAGTGATAAATATTGTCACCATATGCAATACAAATCTCCACAACAACCAACACTTTATTTATCCAGTGTTTTTAATCTACTCTCTTCATTTAACTCGTGAACATGAACAAATCACCAACTATTCACCTAACGAACCTGAAATTCTCTTTTAACGATTAAGTACAAAAAGTCCTTCAAATCACCACTAAAACAGTTGAACACGACCGATATTGCCTTAGATTGCGCGTGTAAAACATGTGTAAATTAGGCAATATCAGTTTTCCATGATGATTATGGTCATGACACCAATCGTTGCAGAGATTTGGCGGAACTGATCGCGGAGGCGTATGAGCAAGGCAAGTTGGATCATTTGATCGTGCATGGTGTTGCAAGTACTGCGAACGCAATTATATTGCCTGCAGAAACCAATGCTTCGCAAGTGCCAAATGTAGTTGAGCGAAAAGCTCCCGCGGTAAAAATCTTGGGGTGAAAATGGTAAGTAAGAAAGAAAATCAGCGCGAAATTCAGGTCATTAATGTGGTGGAAGTGCAAGGTGAAATGTCGGTACTTCAAATATCTTAACAAATTGTAATCTAGAAATGTCCTTCTATTACTTTTCCTCCTACAAATCTGACTGCGAATTTTGACAAACCAGTAGTAGTTTCATGCCGCATTGCGAATACCGACATTGTAATTATGAAGGTACATGTTGACACTGGTAGCAGTGTAGATGTTATGTATGAACAGTGTTTTAGTAAATTGCCTGTAAATATTCAAGCTTTGATGAAACCTATTGCGGTTTCACTTGCTAGATTTTCAGGAGAGTCAACTTGGCCTATAGATCAGTTGGAATTGCAAATTGAGCTGGTTGATGATTGTGATGAGTCACTAAGGTGCCAAGCTTCATTGAATCTTTACATAATGCGAAATCAGTCGCGATTCAATATGATTCTTGGGCGCACTGCTTTGCGCATGTTTGGCGCAATTCCTTCTACTATACATGGCATGGTTAAATTTTCTGCTAATAAGGGAGTTGGCACGCTAATTTCTGCGGAAGAAGAGTTATTTTGTGCTATGATTACGGCAAGCGTAAGTATGGGTGTTGAGGGGCATTCAGTCCATTCTAAATAGTGCGAATATTTGTAATAGAAAGTTTGAATACTTAGTCAAGTTTGATCAATGATTGATCTGCTATTTTTGTTTTCTGAAATTTGTATTGCAAAAAACTGCTGAATAAAACAATATTAGTTTCAGTGTTAGTGGTTGTTTCTATACAAAGCAAAAACACTGCGTGTGGCCACGCGTAGTGATTATTTTGCAGAATACAATTGCTTAATTTTCATGACACTAAATTAATGTTTGTGTAAATACAATTAAAGATCCGTAGATATTTTTAATAAAATGGCATGATCTTCGCTAAACATGGCCTGCACAATGTTATAATAATACGAATTTTCATTGCGAAATTGTATGTTTTAAAACCAAGTGATGAAATTGCCCACTTGTGTTAAGTAGCGAATGTTGCGAAAGGATAAAATTTCCTAAGTGTTTGATCTTTCCAACACTTAGATGCTTCGCAATGCTAACAATTGCCTAAGGATCGATTTGTCGGACTTAGAAGATTCATAATGAATAGAAGATTGTTTCGCATAAGTACGCGTTTGTTATGTGCACAATAGCGAATGTGGAAATTACAAAGGGCAAGTCTGAATTATGAATATATGATAAAGTAAAGTGCTATATAAGTAAGACAAGTTGCAATTGCGAAACATAACCATTTCATTAATAAACACGCTGTGCAAGTGCGTGGATTTACAAAAAATGCAATCTATACATTGCGGGATTACAATTTATAATCTACTTAAGATGTTTTAAAGCTCGAGTGCTTTAATATCTTTAAATGTGATGCCTTCGCGTTGGCTAAGCTCTACTAAAGCAGGTATGGTGACTTTCTCAACCCCTTTCTTCGCTGCAGCTAGTGCTTCGCGGGCATCATCAGTTGCACATATTTCATTTGCCATATCCGAGGGAAGTGGTTGGGAAAGATAGCCAAGTTTGCATAGCAGATCATACCACTTGCAACGAGTAACGAGTTTGGATGCTTGGGCGTATGTTCGAAACTTCTCAGTTACTGGTTTTGAATCCATGATTTTGTCGCTGATTTCGGGAAGGTATTTGATGAGTTGAGCGAATTGTTCCTCAACATTTTCCGCTCTCTTTTTGAGCTTCGCGTTTTCCTCCGCAACTTTTTTAAGTTGGGCCTCAAGTTTCTGCGCTTTCCTTTGTTGCGCATTGGCAATTTTAACCTGCTTCTCATATTCATCGGATATCTCGTTGAAGCGCTCAACGTTGTCGATGGCTAGGCAAATCGCATTATAGCAATTGTGGAGTCACTGTCTCTCGGCTTGAGGAAAAGTCAGTTTGCGGTATTCATCTTTAGTGTTTTTGGGGATGAATTTGCAGAGTTTGCGGTATAACCGGTTGGCTTGTTCTGCTTCTGCGGCTTCATCAGCATCTTCTTCTTCTTCTTGATTGGATGTTTCAGCCTCAGAAGGAAGGCTTAAGTCTTCATTATCAGTCTCTTCCAAAATGTCATCGGGAATATTCTCGGTGATGTTGTATAGCGGTCTGGGCTCAACTGGGGAGTCTGAAAGCACAACTAAAAAGAGATAAGCGAATATAATAAATTAGTGCAGTTAAGATAACAATGCAATATAATAACACGTGGTTTGAAATTTGCTTACTCGTTTCTTGTTCAGCAAAAGAGCGACTGCGTCTTTTGCGAGGAACTGTAGCTCCCTCTGTCGCTTTTCGCTTTCCGCGGTCTTCACCAGGAATGGTAAGTGTGTTGATAATAGGTTCATCAATGGGAATAATCTCGCCATCTCCGACTTTTAAGCGGCGTGCTGGTTTAATCCCAGTGATGTCCGCTGACCTCATTACCAGCTCAAGGTCAATCTCTGCAACATAGTACCGCAAAACGTTGCGCAATTATAAGGGTAATATGTAATGTGTATTTGTATAAAAGTATAAGCAATATATCATGGTTGGCGGCGTCGATTAAAAGCGCGTTGCAGTCGCCCCATAGCCAGTACACGGATACTCCGCCAATATAAAGCGGCACGTTGGAGTAGGCCCGCATAATCAAGCCCGCGTTCTTGATTGTTTTCAGTAAATCTTGTTCAAGGTCATCCAGGGTGACCTTGTCATTTACCGTTGCATCCATTTTGGTGCACCATGTTTTGGGTATGTTGCTATCAACGTGGGCAGTGTTATTAATAAAAAAGAAGGAACTGCGCCAGTTTCCAATAGAATCCTTGGGGGAAGTCATCACGCCATGACGACTGCGGAAGGAATACCACCCCTTATCGTAAGGTGTAAGGCTATTAAAAGAGCGAAAGGTGTTAAGTAGTGGCTGCTCATTCAGTGCTTTGCAATACATCTCGAATAACACAATTTTATTATTCGCGTTCGGATGCAGTTGTGCCACTGTAATCTTGTAGTATTCGCATACGTTGCGAAAGAAGGGAGTAAGAGGAAGGCGTAGGTTGCCATGTGAAGTGGTAGCCTCATAAATAGTAATCATTCCCTTGGGCGGAGCATTCGCCCTATCCTCCACTGATGGGGCGGTGGGTGAAAATTGTGCAAGCAGTGGATAATACTGCAGCAGGGTTTGGATTTTTGCCTCCGTCATATATGACACGAAGGCGCCGGGAGTGTTAGTAGTAGATGAGGATGCCATTTGCAATGAGATAATTAAATTGGCTGTTGAATTGAAAAGTTATTGGGGTTGAATCGATTAATGGCAATAAACGCGTATGAATAGGAGAGTTCGATTGAGTAAGCAATTGAAGAAGAAAGCGTAAAGTTTTTTATGCGAGTTTACCAGCTATTTATAATTGAAATTAGGGCGAGGAAGTCGAAAGGGTAATGATTACTCTTGAACGGCTAAAATTACCGCAACGTGTAAACGGTAATTTTCTAGCCGTTACAGCGTTTCTGATTTGACAGCTTTGCAAAGTTACCGTTGTAATTGCGAGTTCTAATTGCTACAATAAACGGTAATAATTTGGTGGTAAAAAATTATTAAAAAACCACTTGCGAATATATTTTAAGGTAGCACGGTTTTATTTATAGAGTTTATCATGATACATCTGCTTCACGAAATGTATCATAATAAACTGGGGGGGACTTGATCATATACATAGCATTGTATATGCATATTTTATTGGCTAAAGGTTAAAATACGCGAACTATAATAAAAAGGTGTGGAATATCCGCTGAAAATAAGTATTGCGGTTATGTTTCCGCTTTAATAAAATATTGCGGTTTAATTCGCTAAGTTTCCGCGGATAATTAAGCAATCCGCAGACCGCGGATATTTCGAATACTATAAATAGAGAGCATGACCTCTCATTTATAGGTTGTTGATTCTCTGCCATTTGCTCTAGCCTTTGTGATTTTCACTTGTGATCTTGCCCAAGGAATTTCTACCTTGCGCTAAGGTGAATCATGCTAATTGACAATCAAGACCGGGTTGAGGTGGTTGATTACTTGATTGATAAAGTGAAAGACGATCATCGGGGCCCAAAACAATCATCAAACATCCCATCCTCCATCTTATTATTGCACTCAATCCTTAATTAAGTAATAACTTGATTTAGGATTGATCACGAAGCATGGAATCTCTTGGACACAATAGCTGCACAACAGGAAGATTGGAACAATGAAGCTGCTGAGAAGGATGACATCTTCGCGCATACGGTAAAATTGCTGGAAACCAGGTTACAAGATCTCACCCTCACTCTTCAAAATTTACCAATTCCTAGAAACTCCGATGCTACTAGAACCAATATAAGGTATCCTTATCCTAGATGGGCATACAAACAGCAAAATAGCTCGGATCATAATATAATCTTCCCGTTGCACAAACCTAAGAAAATTTTAGTTGAATTTATGAAAAAGCAATACGCGATAAACCTTCAAGTCATAGAATGTCAAAATAAGTTCGACACTTTGATAAAGACTTTTGAAGAATTAATCACCAATTTTCAGCTTACACTTAAACGATTAACCACTAAAGTTGAAATAGAGTGCAGTGAGTTTGATGCCCTAGTAATTACTAGAGGAGGGAAGGAAACAACTGTCAATATACCCATACAAGATTTTTCCAATAAGTAACCTGTGCCATTTGACCCAGTTGTTAATCCACCGGAACCTATCTCTCCTAAGGCCCTGGAAATTATTCCGCGCGCCCGCATACCTTTCCCATGTAGGCTTAGGAAGGAAAAACAAGAAGCGCAATTCGCTAAGTATTAGGATATTATTAAGAATTTGCGTTTGAATGTACGACTAGTAGATGCTTTAGTAGAAATGCCAAACTGCGCTAAATTTTTCAAAGAACTGCTTTCAAACAAAGAGAGATTAAGAGAGATAGTTAGCTTGCCCTTAAGTGAAGAATGCTCGTTAGTGTTACAACATGGAATTACCCCTAAGTTAGGAGATACAGGAAGATTTATGGTACCTTGCTACCTGCAAGATGTCCAAATTAGCAATGTGTTAGTAGACTTAGGAGTCAGTGTAAACCTAATGCCCTATTCGTTATTCAAGAATCTAGGATTAAATGACTTAAGGCCTACCAGAATGACTATCCAACTCTGTAGTGACCCGAACTTTTCCATGTTTATATATATTAATTGAGATTGATATTTACATGATTAAATGTTTCCAACATGTTAAGCAATCAAACTTGTTAAGATTTGATTAATTGAAATATGTTTCATATAGACAATTGACCACCCAAGTTGACCGGCGATTCACGAACGTTAAAACTTGTAAAAACGACATGACGATATATATATGGGTATACATATGGTTAACATGAGATTATGATAAGTAAGTATCTCTATAAGTATATTAACAATGAGTTATATACATATAAACAAGACTACTAACTTAAGGATTTCGAAACGAGACATATATGTAACGATTATCGTTGTAACGACATTTAAATGTATATATATATTATATTAAGATATATTAATATATCATAATATCATGATAATATAATAATTTAACATCTCATTAGATATAATAAACAATGGGTTAACAACATTAATTGAGATCGTTAACTTAAAAGTTTCAAAACAACACTTACATGTAACGACTAACGATGACTTAACGACTCAGTTAAAATGTATATACATGTAGTGTATTTAGATGTATTAAAATACTTTTGGAAAACTTCAAGACATATATCAAAACACTCATACTTAACGAAAATGGTTACAGTTACTTTTCCATTCTTTTCTTTCATCAAGAATTCTAGTCGTATTCTTACCCGTATTATACACAGCTTCAAAACGTACTTACTATGAGTATATACCAATAGGAACTAGCATGGGATTCCACTCTTGATTATGTCATGTATGACTAATCAATTTTAACTTCTACCATGAGCTAGTCAACTAACTAGAACTCCTTTTAACCCCACTCACCACTCACCAATTACCACTCATCATTCACTCCATTTCACTTCCAATTCTCTTTCTAATTCTCTCTCAACACACACACACTATTATGAACGTATTTTTCCAGTAGTTAATCATCATCTTCATCAAAAATCACTTCAAGAATCAAGCTATAATCATCATAGGAAGAACACTTCAAGAACACTTCAAAAATCCCTTCAAGTTTACTAATTTACTTCCAAGCTTTCTAATCCATTCCAAGTAATCATATAATATCAAGAAACCTTTGTTATATATAGTAGGTTATCTTTCTTATTCAAGGTAATATTCATATTCAAACTTTGATTCAATTTCTATAACTATAAACTATCTTAATTCGAGTAAAAATCTTACTTGAACTTGTTTTTGTGTCATGATCCTACTTCAAGAACTTTCAAGCCATCCAAGATCCTTTGAAGCTAGATCATTTCTTGTCACTTACAGTAGGTTTACTTACTAAACTTGAGGTAGTAATGATGTTCATAACATCATTCGATTCATATATATAAAACTATCTTATTCGAAGGTTTAAACTCGTAATCACTAGAACATAGTTTAGTTAATTCTAAACTTGTTCGCAAACAAAAGTTAATCCTTCTAACTTGACTTTTAAAATTAACTACACACATGTTCTATATATATATGATATGCTAACTTAATGATTTAAAACCTGGAAACACGAAAAACACCGTAAAACCGGATTTACGCCGTCGTAGTAACACCGCGGGCTGTTTTGGGTTAGTTAATTAAAAACTATGATAAACTTTGATTTAAAAGTTGTTATTCTAAGAAAATGATTTTTATTATGAACATGAAACTATATCCAAAAATTATGGTTAAACTCAAAGTGGAAGTATGTTTTCTGAAATGGTCATCTAGACGTCGTTCTTTCGACTGAAATGACTACCTTTACAAAAACGACTTGTAACTTATTTTTCCGACTATAAACCAATACTTTTTCTGTTTAGATTCATAAAATAGAGTTCAATATGAAATCATAGCAATTTGATTCACTCAAAACAGATTTAAAATGAAGAAGTTATGGGTAAAACAAGATTGGATAATTTTTCTCATTTTAGCTACGTGAAAATTGGTAACAAATTTATTCCAACCATAACTTAATCAACTTGTATTGTATATTATGTAATCTTGAGATACCATAGACACGTATACAATGTTTCGACCTATCATGTCGACACATCTATATATATTTCGGAACAACCATAGACACTCTATATGTGAATGTTGGAGTTAGCTATACAGGGTTGAGGTTGATTCCAAAATATATATAGTTTGAGTTGTGATCAATACTGAGATACATATACACTGGGTCGTGGATTGATTCAAGATAATATTTATCGATTTATTTCTGTACATCTAACTGTGGACAACTAGTTGTAGGTTACTAACGAGGACAGCTGACTTAATAAACTTAAAATATCAAAATATATTAAAAGTGTTGTAAATATATTTTAAACATACTTTGATATATATGTATATATTGTTATAGGTTCGTGAATCAACCAGTGGCCAAGTCTTACTTCCCGACGAAGTAAAAATCTGTGAAAGTGAGTTATAGTCCCACTTTTAAAATCTAATATTTTTGGGATGAGAATACATGCAGGTTTTATAAATGATTTACAAAATAGACACAAGTACGTGAAACTACATTCTATGGTTGAATTATCGAAATCGAATATGCCCCTTTTTATTAAGTCTGGTAATCTAATAATTAGGGAACAGACACCCTAATTGACGTGAATCCTAAAGATAGATCTATTGGGCCTAACAAACCCCATCCAAAGTACCGGATGCTTTAGTACTTCGAAATTTACATCATATCCGAAGGGTGTCCTGGAATGATGGGGATATTCTTATATATATGCATCTTGTTAATGTCGGTTACCAGGTGTTCACCATATGAATGATTTTTATCTCTATGTATGGGATGTGTATTGAAATATGAAATCTTGTGGTCTATTGTTACGATTTGATACATATAGGTTAAACCTATAACTCACCAACATTTTTGTTGACGTTTAAAGCATGTTTATTCTCAGGTGAATACTAAGAGCTTCCGCTGTTGCATACTAAAATAAGGACAAGATTTGGAGTCCATGTTTGTATGATATTGTGTAAAAACTGCATTCAAGAAACTGATTTCGATGTAACATATTTGTATTGTAAACCATTATGTAATGGTCGTGCGTAAACAGGATATTTTAGATTATCATTATTTGATAATCTACGTAAAGCTTTTTAAACGTTTATTTATGAAATAAAGGTTATGGTTTGTTTTAAAAATGAATGCAGTCTTTGAAAAACGTCTCATATAGAGGTCAAAACCTCGCAACGAAATCAATTAATATGGAACGTTTTTAATCAATAAGAACGGGACATTTCAGTTGGTATCCGAGCGTTGGTCTTAGAGAACCAGAAAATTTGCATTAGTGTGTCTTATCGAGTTTGTTAGGATGCATTAGTGAGTCTGGACTTCGACTGTGTTTTCTTTAAAAATGATTGCTTAACATTTTTGTTGGAAACTATATATTTTTAACATATGAATATTATGTGATATATTAATCTCTTAACGTGTTTGATATTATGTGATAGATGTCTACCTCTAGAACAAGTCCCATTGACTCACCTAATAATAATGAAGAGTCAAATGTAAATTGGAATGATTCGTGGACTGATTCACAAGTTCCCGAAGAGGAACCGGAAGAAGAGTCGGAACCGGAAGAAGAATCGGAACCGGAAGAAGAATCGAAACCGGAAGAAGAAATAGAACCGGTGGGGGAAATAATAAAACGGTTAAGTAAAAGAAAATCCTCAACCAACCGACCAAGGTTAATTATGGTCAATGGTGTTTCCGCCAAGGAAGCAAAATATTGGGAGGATTACCAATTCTCCGATGAATCGGATTCCGACGAGAATTCCGATGATGTTATAGAAATTACCCCAACTGAATTTAAAAAGGCAAAAGAAAATAATAAGGGAAAGGGCATAAAAATAGAGAAATCTAATTCCAACCCCGATGAACTTTATATGTATCGTCAACCCCCGAAGTCCTTAAGTTGTAACAATGAACCGGGAACCTCTAAACCACCAGGTTTTTCTAAACCAATGTAGATAACGACTGCTCGTATTAGGGGAACATCATATATCCCTAGAAACTTGGAAAAATGAACCAAAACCGAAGAAGAAGAAACAAGCGAGTCGGAATAAGATAGTTGTATTCATGTGGTGTAATGTAAGTAATATAGTGTGCTTATGCTTTATGATATATGTAAAAATTGCTTGTATTAATAAGTATTTTTTTTTATGAATCTAACTCTTGTCTATTTTACAGTATAAAAACACAAAATGGATAGACAACCCAATATTTTAAGAGACCTACCCGGAGACATGATTAATGAAATCTTGTCTAGAGTCGGTCAGAATTCTTCGGCACAACTATTTAAGGCGAGATCAGTTTGTAAGACATTCGAAGAACGTTCCAAGAATGCCTTGGTTTATAAAAGGCTTTCGTTCGAAAGATGGGGGATATCACATTGGGAAATCCATAAGTTACGATGTGTTTACTTTGACGCATATATTGCGGGGAACCCAAATGCTATTTTACGCAATGGGTTAAGAAATTATTTTGACTCAATATATCCGAATATTGGACTTCGTGATTTAGAAAAAGCGGCAAACATGCAACATAAAGAAGCATGTTATGCTTACGGATTTGTAATGTTCGCTTCTCACCAAAGTGAGAACAAGAACATCGGGCTACAACTATTAAACAAAACGTTCCCACAAGTGACGGAGTCGGTAATTGGGATAAGAAATGAGGTTTTTAGATTGTTACGGGACTGTTGGACATTACGTAACCCTCGTCCCTTTGACGACGTTACAACACGCTGTCTTATCAACGGCCATAACGGTTATGTTCCACAAGACCAAGGATGGGAAGTAATCCTAGTAAAACCAGAATGCATGACTTGTTTCTGGACGTATGAATTACGTGTCTTTATTGCCTTTGCTGAACGACTTGTGTACTAGCTAGAATTATCTTCACAACCATCTTGTATCAAATTTATTGTGTGCTATATTTCATGCTATATGTAAAATAAGCGGTATTGTAAGTTTGTAAAATATTGTGTAAAAGTTTGAACGCGAAATATTATTATAATCAGTTTTTCATATAGAATTGTAGTAGTTGAATTGTATATTAGCTACTAAGTATGAACTTAACGGGTAGGTACTACCCGAATTTAAACTTATAAAACGCTAATATGAAGAAAAAGCTTTTATAAATGAGTTCATATTATGCTACGAAATACTATTAACTACTCTTAATATTCTGTATGATTAACTTGTTCCATTTGACTATTTTGAAGGAAATGGCACCGACTACTCGACACACCGTGAATATGAATGAAGAGGAATTCCGTACTTTTCTAGCTTCAAACATAGCCGCAGTACAGGCTGCGCTACATACCAACAATAACCTTGGATCTAGCAGTACAGGAAATCGTGTAGGATGCACCTACAAAGAATTCACTGCCTGCAAACCTTTGGAATTTGATGGAACCGAAGGACCGATCGGATTGAAATGGTGGACAGAGAAGGTCAAATCGGTGTTTGCCATAAGTAAGTGTACTGAAGAGGACAAAGTAAAGTACGCTACGCATACCTTCACAGGTTCTGCGTTAACATGGTGGAATATCTATCTAGAGCAAGTGGGACAAGACGATGCGTATGCACTACCGTGGTCAGTATTCAAGCACTTGATGAACGAGAAGTACCGCCCCAGAACCGAGGTCAATAAGCTCAAGACAGAACTTAGAGGGTTACGAACCCAAGGATTTGATATTACCACGTACGAAAGACGATTCACAGAATTGTGCCTATTATGTCCGGGAGCATTCGAAGATGAGGAAGAGAAGATCGACGCGTTTGTGAAAGGATTACCGGAAAGAATCCAAGAAGATATAAGTTCACACGAGCCCGCCTCCATACAACAGGCATGTAGAATGGCTCACAAACTAGTGAACCAGATTGAAGAAAGAATTAAAGAACAGACTGCTGAAGAGGCCAATGTGAAGCAAGTCAAAAGAAAGTGGGAGGAAAACGGTGATAAGAATCACCAATACAACAACAACAGCAATTACAACAATAATCGCAACAATTATCCCAACAATCGCAAAATCAATCGCAACTACAACAAACGGCCCAACAACAACAACAACAACAACAACAACAACAGCAACTACAACAATCATCCCAACAACAATAATAATCGCAACAACAACAACAATCAGAAGCAGCTATGCCAAAGGTGTGAAAAGTATCACTCGGGGTTCTGCACCAAATTTTGCAACAAGTGTAAAAGAAATGGTCATAGCGCGGCGAAGTGTGAGGTCTACGGACCAAGGGTTAATAGAATGAAAGGAACAAATGGTGTCAGAACGAGTAATGGCGGAGCAAGTAGTGTCGGAGCAAGTTATGCCAATGTAGTTTGTTATAAATGTGGAAAACCGGGCCACATTATTAGAAATTGCCCGAACCAGGAGAACACGAATGGACAAGGCCGCGGAAGAGTTTTCAATATTAATGCGGCAGAGGCACAGGAAGACCCGGAGCTTGTTACGGGTACGTTTCTTATTGACAATAAATCTGCTTACGTTTTATTTAATTCGGGTGCGGATAGAAGCTATATGAGTAGAGATTTTTGTGCTAAATTAAGTTGTCCATTGACGCCTTTGGATAGTAAATTTTTACTCGAATTAGCAAATGGTAAATTAATTTCAGCAGATAATATATGTCGGAATCGAGAAATTAAACTGGTTAGCGAAACATTTAAGATTGATTTGATACCAGTAGAGTTAGGGAGTTTTGATGTGATAATCGGTATGGACTGGTTGAAAGAAGTGAAAGCAGAGATCGTTTGTTACAAAAATGCAATTCGCATTATACGAGAAAAAGGAAAACCTTAATGGTGTACGGAGAAAAGGGCAACACGAAGCTACATATTATTAGTAATTTGAAGGCACAAAAACTAATAAGAAAAGGTTGCTATGCTGTTCTAGCACACGTCGAGAAAGTACAAACTGAAGAAAAGAGCATCAATGATGTTTCCATTGCAAAAGAATTTCCCGATGTATTTCCGAAAGAATTACCGGGATTACCCCCACAGCGATCCGTTGAATTTCAAATAGATCTTGTACCAGGAGCTGCACCAATAGCTCGTGCTCCTTACAGACTCGCACCCAGTGAGATGAAAGAACTACAAAGCCAATTACAAGAACTTTTAGAGCATGGTTTCATTCGACCAAGCACATCACCGTGGGGAGCTCCTGTTTTGTTTGTCAAGAAGAAAGATGGTACATTCAGGTTGTGTATCGACTACCGAGAGTTGAACAAACTTACCATCAAGAACCGCTACCCACTACCGATAATCGACGACTTATTTGATCAACTACAAGGCTCGTCTGTTTATTCAAAGATTGACTTACATTCCGGGTATCATCAAATGCGGGTGAAAGAAGATGATATTCCAAAGACTGCTTTCAGAACACGTTACGGTCATTACGAGTTTATGGTCATGCCGTTTGGTTTAACTAATGCACCAGCTGTGTTCATGGACCTTATGAACCGAATGTGTGGACCATACCTTGACAAGTTTGTCATTGTTTTCATTGATGACATACTTATTTACTCAAAGAATGACCAAGAACACGGTGAACATTTGAGAAAGGTGTTAGAAGTATTGAGGAAGGAAGAATTGTACGCTAAGTTTTCAAAGTGTGCATTTTGGTTGGAAGAAGTTCAATTCCTCGGTCACATAGTGAACAAAGAAGGTATTAAGGTGGATCCGGCAAAGATAGAAACTGTTGAAAAGTGGGAAACCCCGAAAACTCCGAAACACATACGCCAGTTTTTAGGACTAGCTGGTTACTACAGAAGGTTCATCTAAGACTTTTCTAGAATAGCAAAACCCTTGACTGCATTAACGCATAAAGGGAAGAAATTTGAATGGAATGATGAACAAGAGAAAGCGTTTCAGTTATTGAAGAAAAAGCTAACTACGGCACCTATATTGTCATTGCCTGAAGGGAATGATGATTTTGTGATTTATTGTGACGCATCAAAGCAAGGTCTCGGTTGTGTATTAATGCAACGAACGAAGGTGATTGCTTATGCGTCTAGACAATTGAAGATTCACGAACAAAATTATACGACGCATGATTTGGAATTAGGCGCGGTTGTTTTTGCATTAAAGACTTGGAGGCACTACTTATATGGGGTCAAAAGTATTATATATACCGACCACAAAAGTCTTCAACACATATTTAATCAGAAACAACTGAATATGAGGCAGCGTAGGTGGATTGAATTATTGAATGATTACGACTTTGAGATTCGTTACCACCCGAGGAAGGCAAATGTTGTAGCCGATGCCTTGAGCAGGAAGGACAGAGAACCCATTCGAGTAAAATCTATGAATATAATGATTCATAATAACCTTACTACTCAAATAAAGGAGGCGCAACAAGGAGTTTTAAAAAAGGGAAATTTAAAGGATGAAATACCCAAAGGATCGGAGAAACATCTTAATATTCGGGAAGACGGAACCCGGTATAGGGCTGAAAGGATTTGGGTACCAAAATTTGGAGATATGAGAGAAATGGTACTTAGAGAAGCTCATAAAACCAGATACTCAATACATCCTGGAACGGGGAAGATGTACAAGGATCTCAGGAAATATTTTTGGTGGCCGGGTATGAAAGCCGATGTTGCTAAATACGTAGGAGAATGTTTGACGTGTTCTAAGGTCAAAGCTAAACATCAGAAACCATCAGGTCTACTTCAACAACCCGAAATCCCGGAATGGAAATGGGAAAACATTACCATGGATTTCATCACTAAATTGCCAAGGACTGTAAGTGGTTTTGATACTATTTGGGTAATAGTTGATCGTCTCACCAAATCAGCACACTTCCTACCAATAAGAGAAGATGACAAGATGGAGAAGTTAGCACGACTGTATTTGAAGGAAGTAGTCTCCAGACATGGAATACCAATCTCTATTATCTCTGATAGGGATGGCAGATTTATTTCAAGATTCTGGCAGACATTACAGCAAGCATTAGAAACTCGTCTAGACATGAGTACTGCCTATCATCCACAAACTGATGGGCAGAGCGAAAGGACGATACAAACGCTTGAAGACATGCTACGAGCATGTGTTATTGATTTCGGAAACAGTTGGGATCGACATCTACCATTAGCAGAATTTACCTACAACAACAGCTACCATTCAAGCATTGAGATGGCGCCGTTTGAAGCACTTTATGGTAGAAAGTGCAGGTCTCCAATTTGTTGGAGTGAAGTGGGGGATAGACAGATTACCGGTCCGGAGATTATACAAGAAACTACCGAGAAGATCATCCAAATTCAACAACGGTTGAAAACCGCCCAAAGTCGACAAAAGAGCTACGCTGACATTAAAAGAAAAGATATAGAATTTGAAATTGGAGAGATGGTCATGCTTAAAGTTGCACCTTGGAAAGGCGTTGTTCGATTTGGTAAACGAGGGAAATTAAATCCAAGGTATATTGGACCATTCAAGATTATTGATCGTGTCGGACCAGTAGCTTACCGACTTGAGTTACCTCAACAACTCGCGGCTGTACATAACACTTTCCACGTCTCGAATTTGAAGAAATGTTTTGCTAAAGAAGATCTCACTATTCCGTTAGATGAAATCCAAATCAACGAAAAACTCCAATTCATCGAAGAACCCGTCGAAATAATGGATCGTGAGGTTAAAAGACTTAAGCAAAACAAGATACCAATTGTTAAGGTTCGATGGAATGCTCGTAGAGGACCCGAGTTCACCTGGGAGCATGAAGATCAGATGAAGAAGAAATACCCGCATCTATTTCCAGAAGATTCGTCAACACCTTCAACAGCTTAAAATTTCGGGACGAAATTTATTTAACGGGTAGGTACTGTAGTGACCCGAACTTTTCCATGTTTATATATATTAATTGAGATTTATATTTACATGATTAAATGTTTCCAACATGTTAAGCAATCAAACTTGTTAAGACTTGATTAATTGAAATATGTTTCATATAGACAATTGACCACCCAAGTTGACCGGCAATTCACGAACGTTAAAACTTGTAAAAACGACATGACGATATATATATGGGTATACATATGGTTAATATGAGATTATGATAAGTAAGTATCTCCATAAGTATATTAACAATGAGTTATATACATATAAACAAGACTACTAACTTAAGAATTTTGAAACGAGACATATATGTAACGATTATCGTTGTAACGACATTTAAATGTATATATATATCATATTAAGATATATTAATATATCATAATATCATGATAATATAATAATTTAACATCTCATTAGATATAATAAACAATGGGTTAACAACATTAATTGAGATCGTTAACTTAAAGGTTTCAAAACAACACTTACATGTAATGACTAACGATGACTTAACGACTCAGTTAAAATGTATATACATGTAGTGTATTTAGATGTATTAAAATACTTTTGGAAGACTTCAAGACATATATCAAAACACTCATACTTAACGAAAATGGTTACAGTTACTTTTCCATTCTTTTCTTTCATCAAGAATTCTAGTCGTATTCTTACCCGTATTATACACAGCTTCAAAACGTACTTACTATGAGTATATACCAATAGGAACTAGCATGGGATTCCACTCTTGATTATGTCATGTATGACTAATCAATTTTAACTTCTACCATGAGCTAGTCAACTAACTAGAACTCCTTTTAACCCCACTCACCACTCACCAATTACCACTCATCATTCACTCCATTTCACTTCCAATTCTCTTTCTAATTCTCTCTCAACACACACACACACACTATTATGAACATATTTTTCCAGTAGTTAATCATCATCTTCATCAAAAATCACTTCAAGAATCAAGCTATAATCATCATAGGAAGAACACTTCAAGAACACTTCAAAAATCCCTTCAAGTTTACTAATTTACTTCCAAGCTTTCTAATCCATTCCAAGTAATCATCTAAGATCAAGAAACCTTTGTTATATACAGTAGGTTATCTTTCTTATTCAAGGTAATATTCATATTCAAACTTTGATTCAACTTCTATAACTATAAACTATCTTAATTCGAGTAAAAATCTTACTTGAACTTGTTTTTGTGTCATGATCCTACTTCAAGAACTTTCAAGCCATCCAAGATCCTTTGATGCTAGATCATTTCTTGTCACTTCCAGTAGATTTACTTACTAAACTTGAGGTAGTAATGATTTTCATAACATCATTCGATTCATATATATAAAACTATCTTATTCGAAGGTTTAAACTCGTAATCACTAGAACATAGTTTAGTTAATTCTAAACTTGTTCGCAAACAAAAGTTAATCCTTCTAACTTGACTTTTAAAATTAGCTACACACATGTTCTATATCTATATGATATGCTAACTTAATGATTTAAAACCTGGAAACACGAAAAACACCGTAAAACCGGATTTACGCCGTCGTAGTAACACCGCGGGCTGTTTTGGGTTAGTTAATTAAAAACTATGATAAACTTTGATTTAAAAGTTTTTATTCTGAGAAAATGATTTTTATTATGAACATGAAACTATATCCAAAAATTATGGTTAAACTCAAAGTGGAAGTATGTTTTCTAAAATGGTCATCTAGACGTCGTTCTTTCGACTGAAATGACTACCTTTACAAAAACGACTTGTAACTTATTTTTCCGACTATAAACCAATACTTTTTCTGTTTAGATTCATAAAATAGAGTTCAATATGAAACCATAGCAATTTGATTCACTCAAAACGGATTTAAAATGAAGAAGTTATGGGTAAAACAAGATTGGATAATTTTTCTCATTTTAGCTACGTGAAAATTGGTAACAAATCTATTCCAACCATAACTTAATCAACTTGTATTGTATATTATGTAATCTTGAGATACCATAGACACGTATACAATGTTTCGACCTATCATTTCGACACATCTATATATATTCCGGAACAACCATAGACACTCTATATGTGAATGTTGGAGTTAGCTATACAGGGTTGAGGTTGATTCCAAAATATATATAGTTTGAGTTATGATCAATACTGAGATACGTATACACTGGGTCGTGGATTGATTCAAGATAATATTTATCGATTTATTTCTGTACATCTAACTGTGGACAACTAGTTGTAGGTTACTAACGAGGACAGCTGACTTAATAAACTTAAAACATCAAAATATATTAAAAGTGTTGTAAATATATTTTAAACATACTTTGATATATATGTATATATTGTTATAGGTTCGTGAATCAACCAGTGGCCAAGTCTTACTTCCCGACGAAGTAAAAAATCTGTGAAAGTGAGTTATAGTCCCACTTTTAAAATCTAATATTTTTGGGATGAGAATACATGCAGGTTTTATAAATGATTTACAAAATAGACACAAGTACGTGAAACTACATTCTATGGTTGAATTATCGAAATTGAATATGCCCCTTTTTATTAAGTCTGGTAATCTAAGAATTAGGGAACAGACACCCTAATTGACGTGAATCCTAAAGATAGATCTATTGGGCCTAACAAACCCCATCCAAAGTACCGGATGCTTTAGTACTTCGAAATTTATATCATATCCGAAGGGTGTCCCGGAATGATGGGGATATTCTTATATATATGCATCTTGTTAATGTCGGTTACCAGGTGTTCACCATATGAATGATTTTTATCTCTATGTATGGGATGTGTATTGAAATATGAAATCTTGTGGTCTATTGTTACGATTTGATACATATAGGTTAAACCTATAACTCACCAACATTTTTGTTGACGTTTAAAGCATGTTTATTCTCAGGTGAATACTAAGAGCTTCCGCTGTTGCATACTAAAATAAGGACAAGATTTGGAGTCCATGTTTGTATGATATTGTGTAAAAACTGCATTCAAGAAACTGATTTCGATGTAACATATTTGTATTGTAAACCATTATGTAATGGTCGTGCGTAAACAGGATATTTTAGATTATCATTATTTGATAATCTACGTAAAGCTTTTTAAACGTTTATTTATGAAATAAAGGTTATGGTTTGTTTTAAAAATGAATGCAGTCTTTGAAAAACGTCTCATATAGAGGTCAAAACCTCGCAACGAAATCAATTAATATGGAACGTTTTTAATCAATAAGAACGGGACATTTCAAACTCGCGGACAGATCAGTTAAGATTCCTCGAGGAATAGCTGAAGATGTCCTAGTTAGAGTGGATAAGTTCGCGTTTCCCGTTAATTTCGTCATTATGGATATTGAGGAAGACACAAAGGTCTCACTCATTCTTGGCAGACCATTCCTGAATACTGCCAAGACCGTAATTGATGTGCACGAGAAATCATTGAAATTAAGGGTTGGAGGAGAATAAATCACATTCAATGTTGATCGTCTCATGAACCATCCTAAAGAAGAAGATGTGAATCTCTCTGATTCTTTTCAAGAACTCGTCAAAGAATACCTGGAAGAAACTATGGCTATATGTAGTCAAGATCAAATTTCTAAGGATCTGTTCTTTACACCTCATGAAGGAAATCTCGGCAACCATTCCGCAATAAACCTTAGTCAACACAAATCTCCCCTCTCTGAAAGTAATTTTCTTGGTAAGACTATCCAAATAGCACCGCTAGGACAAGGCATTCCTTTACCTCTATTAAAGAGAAGACCGAATGAAGAAACAGATTTCATTCCGGTATATCAGGAACCCCAGTCAAAGGAGGACTCTGAGGAATTTTCCGAACCAACCTTCGAAACTAAGGAAGACGTTTCTGAAGAGGAAGCATTAAGAAGGACAATTTTCAGAAATGAAGAACAGATAGCATCCGTGACCGCTACTGAAGAATCAAAATTCCAGGAGAAGTATGACTCGTTAGACCGAAATGAGATAGCTAGGATGAAGCCATCTATCGAGGAACCTCCGGAATTGGAATTAAAGAAGTTACCTGACAATCTGGAGTATGCATTCTCAGAAGGAGAATCACAACTCCCTGTAATCATCTCGAAAGACCTCACGCCACAAGAAAAGGCAAAATTGATTCAAGTTTTGAAATCACATAAGAAGGCAATTGCTTGAAATATCTCCAACATAAAAGGGATCAACCCCAACTATTGCACCCACAAGATCTTCATGGAAGATGATTTCAAACCTTCAGTTCAGAGGCAAAGAAGGGTCAACCCTATGATTCAAAAAGTCGTCAAGAAAGAAGTAATCAAACTTCTAGACGCCGGTCTAATCTATGCCATCTCTGATTCGCCATGGGTTAGTCCTGTTCAAGTGGTACCCAAAAAGGGAGGGACAACCGTAATTCAAAATGAGAATAATGAGCTTATTCTAACTCGGGAAGTCACCGGTTGGAGGGTTTGCATAGATGATCGTAAACTAAACGATGCAACCCGAAAGGATCATTTTCCATTACCTTTCATCGATCAAATGTTGGAACGTCTATCAGGAAATGAATACTACTATTTCCTTGACGGTTTTTCTGGCTACTTTCAAATTCCCCTCGATCTAAAGGACCAAGAAAAGACAACCTTTACCTGTCCTTATGGAACATTTGCTTATTGACGCATGCCCTTTGGGTTATGCAATGCACCATCTACATTTCAGCGATGCATGGTAGCAATATTCCATGACATGATTGAACGTTGTATGGAAGTCTTCATGGACGACTTATCAGTTTTTGGTAGTACCTTTGATTCATGCCTTTCAAACCTTGACAAGATGCTCACCCGGTGTGAAGAGTCAAATTTGGTTCTAAATTGGGAAAAATGTCACTTCATGGTTAAAAAAGGGTTAGTTTTAGGACATAAGATTTCAAAAGCAGGAATAGAAGTTGATAAGGCTAAGATTGAGACCATTAATAAACTTCCAGAACCTACCACAGTAAGAGCGGTAAGGAGTTTCCTTGGACACGCCGGTTTCTACCGACGCTTCATTAAGGATTTTTCAAAGGTTACACGACCTCTCACTCATCTCCTAGAAAAGGAAGTCCCATTTGTCTTCGATGAAGAATGTCGAAAAGCATTCAACTATCGAAAGGAACAGCTAACACATGCACCCATCATGATAGCTCCTGATTGGAGTCTACCGTTTGAAATCATGTGTGATGCGAGTGACTTCGTAGTTGGATCTGTGCTTGGACAACGGGTAGATAAGCACTTTCATCTAATCTATTATGCAAGCAAAACCTTAACCGGAGCTCAAGAGAATTACACTACCACGGAAAAAGAGCTGTGTAACACCCGCATTTTGGGCCTAGATGAAATGACCATTGTACCCTGGGGTAGGGCGTAATTAGTGATTTTTATAATTATATGTTTATAATTATTTGGTTGTTTAGTTGAGACCAGTTTGTGACAAGGGTCACAGAACAGGTTCGTTTGTTGAATTTGGACTCCGTTAGGGCCTCCTAACGAAGTACGAAAGATATCAGATAACTGGTAAATACCCGTGTGTGATGGGGTATTGTATTTAACCTAAATATAAAAGCTAGAATTAAGCTACTTCTCTTATTTTCTTAAAGCTTCTAAACAAACACCGTACCTAATCTCTATCTCCTTCACAAACCCTAGTTGATCTAAACTTGAAATTGGATTAAGAGACGTTAGAAACTGATTTCTAGCATCATTGTGAGCATCATCTCAGGTTTGTCTTGTTGAATCCTTGCTTTGATTATTGATTAAATGGGTTTTTATGTTCTTGAGTAAAAAGTGTAGTTTTTGAGCTTGAATCTTCATGAAATATGTTAGTTATGCTTAATTGATGTTAGAAATAGGTTGTATATATGTTTAGTAGCTTCCATGTACTTAAATTTTGATCAAAATCGCTCAAAAATCGAGTTTTGGGCAAAAAATATTCGAAATCAGCAACTCTTGTTCGTAACCCAGTTGCTACAGTATTTTGCTACAGTAGTTGCTACAGTACCGAGTTGCTACATTGTCACTATTTGCTACAGTGCCCGAGTTGCTACAGTGTCACTATTTGCTACAGTACCGAGTTGCTACAGTCCGAGTTGCTACAGTGTCACTATTTGCTACAGTCCGAGTTGCTACAGTGTCACTATTTGCTACAGTCCCGAGTTGCTCCAGTACCACTATTTGCTACAGTACCGAGTTGCTACAGTACCACTATTGCTACAGTACCTTTCGTGAAATTGAAACGGGCGTAACTTTCAAAACGTAACTCCGTTTTGGATGAATAAACTATCGTTAGAATCGTAATAAAGAATACTTTTCAATGATGAACTTTTAAGAAACTAGATCAAACTGTTTTTGGGTCAGAAAAGGAGTTTTAGTGTGTATTTCGTGTTTTGCACGCACCTGTATGCCATTATTGAATGGAGTCGTGATGTAGACTCATAAAATTATGAATATATGGTGTTATGACCTAGTTTATAGTATGATTTGATTATACTATTGATTGAGATATGTATATTGACTGTGTTATGTCTATTCTCAGGTGATAAGGACGAAGAGAAGGCTCAGTAAGATTAGAATTCTGAGTGCCTTCTGTTGCTGGTAATCGGTGAGTGGGATTATCTCCGGGTGTAGTATAGAGTAGCAAGTTGTGCTACTATGTTATACTGTTTTAGTTGCTATGCTTAGTAGATTTGTTGTAATAATGATCATTGTAGAGTTGCCATGCTAGTCGTAGGGACAGTTGTTCATAGTGGTAGTTGCTTAACAGTTGTGTGCACAAATTGTAGTTGCCTGTTGGAACCTATTGTTGTTAGGTTCAGCTCAGAGAGGTCAACCTTGTTGTGGTTGGGTCCAGTTGGCTACTGTTTGTTGAGTATAGTACTGAATGACGCATCACCTGCGTGTGGATTTACTATACTGGAGATTCAGTAGTAAGGACTTTCGGTAGACGCTAGACTGATCAGCTAGTGGTCGTGTGCTCGTACAAGCCGCCGAGTCTCTAGTTGGAGCATAGTTGCTAGTTGATTGTTGCCAGTTGATAGTTGCTAGTTATTAGTTGTCAGTTGCCTGTTATGGATTGTTGTAGTTGCTGTAGTTGTACAAGTTGGTACTGTATGCTAGATCTGTTAGATGATTCCATTCACTTAGCCTCGTGCTAACCCCCCTCACCTCCTCCCTTGCAGGTTTTGGATATTAGTGCTGGTAGGGACGGGCGTCGGGTTGACGATATGTTTGACAAGACGAACTCTGATGTCTTAACTTTTATAAATATGTAACTAGTTGTTTAACGTAACACCGGTGGTTTGTAATAAGTAACTAGATAATGATTTGTGATAATCATGTTTGTAATTAACTAAGGGTATTTTTGTGAATTAAGTCTTCCGCTGTGTTTAAAAAAAAAATAAGGGTGTTACAACTTGGTATCAGAGCATAGGTTTGGCCGCATGTACATTGGGTTGAATGTCATGTTCCCAAACCTTGTGTTGTGTCAAACATATCTGAGGGGACGGGTTAAGTGAATGTAGGGATTACATGTGTTAGTTGATAGGTACTAACCTGTTTTCCACTAAGAGTTTGTGTGAGTTGTTGTGGTAGTGCAGATATGGCAGATAATACAGGAAACGCAACTGGTCCGTCAGCCCCCGAAACATTCAGAGCCCCAGATGAAGACGGATATGTGTTAGAAGAGGATCCGCAGGAACAAATTTTAGATTTGCAAAGTAAGTTAAAGGAAGCACGTGATCGAATAAGGGAATTAGAACAACGTCAGGTAACCGTGAATCCAACTGGTTGTGTACCGAATCAGACGATTAGTGGGTATCCGGTGCAGTCAAATAATTATCTGCAAATTGGAAGTGCTTTCTAACAACAGCAATGGTTACCACCTCAGTATCAGATGCCACCTCAGTTTAATCAACAGTTCCCAAATCAGATGTGGGGTCCTTATCAGATGCCGACGTTTCAACAACTGAAGAAATGTACCTTCAAACAGTTTTTGAATTGTAATCCACCAGAGTACTCAGGAAGTTCCAATCCAACGGAAACCCTTAACTGGTTAAGAGAGATAGAAAAGGTTTTTGAGGCATGTCAGTGTGAACCAGAATTACAGGTTATTTATGCTAGTCGTATGCTGAAGAATAGGGCAATGGTTTGGTGGGATACGGTTATTTCTAGTATACCAAAAGAGCAAGTGAACATGATTACCTGGGAACAATTTTATAGTAAAGTTTGTGAGCAGTATTGTTCGTCTTATGACCTCAATCGAATTAAGACGGAATTTCTGGCAATGAAAATGACACCTCAAATGACGATAGATGAGGTAATTGAGCAGTATATGGATAAATTAAGGTTTGTGCAACAGTGGGTTCCAGATGAGCAGTCCAGAATTCAGCACTTTGTTAACATAATTTTACCAGAGTACAGAACAATGGTTAGGATGGCGACGACGTTATCGCAAGCGTTTGTTATGGCTAAGATGGTAGAGGATGATGTCAGAGCAGCAAGGAATAGAATAGTAGGTTATGAGATGTCACAACAAGATCAGGTGATGAGTCATTCGGACTCTAGGTCAAAGAAGTCTGTTAAGTTGAAACATAAGAATGGGTCAGAACAGAGTGGGTCAGCATCAAGTCAGAATTCTTGGTGTTATAGTTGCAGATCATCTCATAGTGGTCCTTGTTCAGATTCAACCAAAAGATGTTTGAGATGTGGTATTGTGGGACACGAGATTTGGATGTGTTCGTTCCAAGAGGATGTATGTTGGAGATGTCATCAAGTAGGGCATAGGTCAGCTTAGTGTCCGTATGTAAGAGGATCAGGTTCTGGGGCGGGGCCAGGAGCGCAGTCGGGATTAGTAGGTGGATCTTCTGGTTCTCCAGATGGGCAGAAAAGAAAGAATCCACCTACGAAAACAGCAAGACCTTATCAGATGGTTGCAGATGCAGATGTTGAATATGATGTAAATACAGGTATGCTTCAAAATCCTCGTATTGTTTAGTTATATACATGTATATGATTGGGTGTATATATATGTGTGGTAGATCAGTAGATCTTGTTAGTAGTGTAAGATTTATTTTGTTGCATTATGTTGTTTATGTTTTGGTTGCGACTCTTCTGTGCCATGTGGGGTAAGGGTGACCCTTAGGTTGACTTTTTGGGATTGGGAACCGTGACTTGGATAGAGATGTGTTGAGTATGTTTGTGTAGTGGACTTTTGGACGACATGAAGTTGTTGGATAGTGGCATGAGTATGATTGTTATGACGGTATTTCCTAAGCTTGTTGAATGTATGATCTGGTTGATAGATTATATTTGGATGATTGATAGACAAGGTTTGAGTAACTATGATTGGACAGATGTTGTGATTGATTAGTCATAAAGTAGTTAAATTAATTACCGATGCTTATTGAGAAAATTGATTGGACATAAGTTAGTGAATGAGACAAGTAGAATTTTTCCGTTACGAGCAACTCAGAATGAAGGTATGATTTAGGATAATATGCTTGTGTCTGGCCAACAGAAGTATATTGTGATAAATCATACTGAATTTCTGGGAAGCTGAAGGAAATTAGGCGGCCTGTGCTATATTGGATTGTGATGTGACTGGATATGAGACGAATAACCTGTGAAGTTCTGTTGACTTACGAGACAAGTTCATGGTCCTAGGTATAGATTTTAGTATGATGACTAATTCTATTGCCTAAGCTTTGGATAATTGGGAAAAGCGGACTGTATAAAGAGTTGAATTGGATGACAGATCGTGAAATTTATGATACGCAATGGCGAAGAAACACGAATTTGACTCTGATTATTTGACTTGATCGTGTAATTTGTGGGCTTAAGTGGATTAATGGACGTTGATCGACGGAGATTGTGACAAGTTATTTAGTATCGGGAGTGTATTAACATCAGGAATCTCATTTCCCTATGCAATTGTGATGGATATTGTCGGTATCGGGGATAAGATCGATAAAGTTAACCGTGTGTTTTGGCGGTGCGAGTAACAATTTTTGGGTTTGTTGACCATAGTTGACCCGATTCCGAGGACGAAATCTCTTTTAAGGAGGGTAGATTTGTAACACCCGCATTTTGGGCCTAGATGAAATGACCATTGTACCCTGGGGTAGGGCGTAATTAGTGATTTTTATAATTATATGTTTATAATTATTTGGTTATTTAGTTGAGACCAGTTTGTGACAAGGGTCACAGAACAGGTTCGTTTGTTGAATTTGGACTCCGTTAGGGCCTCCTAACGAAGTACGAAAGATATCAGACAACTGGTAAATACCCGTGTGTGATGGGGTATTGTATTTAACCTAAATATAAAAGCTAGAATTAAGCTACTTCTCTTATTTTCTTGAAGCTTCTAAACAAACACCGTACCTAATCTCTATCTCCTTCACAAACCCTAGTTGATCTAAACTTGAAATTGGATTAAGAGACTTTAGAAACTGATTTCTAGCATCATTGTGAGCATCATCTCAGGTTTGTCTTGTTGAATCCTTGCTTTGATTATTGATTAAATGGGTTTTTATGTTCTTGAGTAAACAGTGTGGTTTTTGAGCTTGAATCTTCATGAAATATGTTAGTTATGCTTAATTGATGTTAGAAATAGGTTGTATATATGTTTAGTAGCTTCCATGTGCTTAAATTTTGATCAAAATCGCTCAAAAATCGAGTTTTAGGCAAAAAAATATTCGAAATCAGCAACTCTTGTTCGTAACCCAGTTGCTACAGTATTTTGCTACAGTATTTGCTACAGTACCGAGTTGATACAGTGTCACTATTTGCTACAGTGCCCGAGTTGCTACAGTGTCACTATTTGCTACAGTACCGAGTTGCTACAGTCCGAGTTGCTACAGTGTCACTATTTGCTACAGTCCGAGTTGCTACAGTGTCACTATTTGCTACAGTCCCGAGTTGCTCCAGTACCACTATTTGCTACAGTACCGAGTTGCTACAGTACCACTATTGCTACAGTACCTTTCGTGAAATTGAAACGGGCGTAACTTTCAAAACGTAACTCCGTTTTGGATGAATAAACTATCGTTAGAATCGTAATAAAGAATACTTTTCAATGATGAACTTTTAAGAAACTAGATCAAACTGTTTTTGGGTCAGAAAAGGAGTTTTAGTGTGTATTTCGTGTTTTGCACGCACCTGTATGCCATTATTGAATGGAGTCGTGATGTAGACTCATAAAATTATGAATATATGGTGTTATGACCTAGTTTATAGTATGATTTGATTATACTATTGATTGAGATATGTATATTGACTGTGTTATGTCTATTCTCAGGTGATAAGGACGAAGAGAAGGCTCAGTAAGATTAGAATTCTGAGTGCCTTCTGTTGCTGGTAATCGGTGAGTGGGATTATCTCCGGGTGTAGTATAGAGTAGCAAGTTGTGCTACTATGTTATACTGTTTTAGTTGCTATGCTTAGTAGATTTGTTGTAATAATGATCATTGTAGAGTTGCCATGCTAGTCGTAGGGACAGTTGTTCATAGTGGTAGTTGCTTAACAGTTGTGTGCACAAATTGTAGTTGCCTGTTGGAACCTATTGTTGTTAGGTTCAGCTCAGAGAGGTCAACCTTGTTGTGGTTGGGTCCAGTTGGCTACTGTTTGTTGAGTATAGTACTGAATGACGCATCACCTGCGTGTGGATTTACTATACTGGAGATTCAGTAGTAAGGACTTTCGGTAGATGCTAGACTGATCAACTAGTGGTCGTGTGCTCGTACAAGCCGCCGAGTCTCTAGTTGGAGCATAGTTGCTAGTTGATTGTTGCCAGTTGATAGTTGCTAGTTATTAGTTGTCAGTTGCCTGTTATGGATTGTTGTAGTTGCTGTAGTTGTACAAGTTGGTACTGTATGCTAGATCTGTTAGATGATTCCATTCACTTAGCCTCGTGCTAACCCCCCTCACCTCCTCCCTTGCAGGTTTTGGATATTAGTGCTGGTAGGGACGGGCGTCGGGTTGACGATATGTTTGACAAGACGAACTCTGATGTCTTAACTTTTATAAATATGTAACTAGTTGTTTAACGTAACACCGGTGGTTTGTAATAAGTAACTAGATAATGATTTGTGATAATCATGTTTGTAATTAACTAAGGGTATTTTTGTGAATTAAGTCTTCCGCTGTGTTTAAAAAAAAAATAAGGGTGTTACAACTTGGTATCAGAGCATAGGTTTGGCCGCATGTACATTGGGTTGAATGTCATGTTCCCAAACCTTGTGTTGTGTCAAACATATCTGAGGGGACGGGTTAAGTGAATGTAGGGATTACATGTGTTAGTTGATAGGTACTAACCTGTTTTCCACTAAGAGTTTGTGTGAGTTGTTGTGGTAGTGCAGATATGGCAGATAATACAGGAAACGCAACTGGTCCGTCAGCCCCCGAAACATTCAGAGCCCCAGATGAAGACGGATATGTGTTAGAAGAGGATCCGCAGGAACAAATTTTAGATTTTCAAAGTAAGTTAAAGGAAGCACGTGATCGAATAAGGGAATTAGAACAACGTCAGGTAACCGTGAATCCAACTGGTTGTGTACCGAATCAGACGATTAGTGGGTATCCGGTGCAGTCAAATAATTATCTGCAAATTGGAAGTGCTTTCTAACAACAGCAATGGTTACCACCTCAGTATCAGATGCCACCTCAGTTTAATCAACAGTTCCCAAATCAGATGTGGGGTCCTTATCAGATGCCGACGTTTCAACAACTGAAGAAATGTACCTTCAAACAGTTTTTGAATTGTAATCCACCAGAGTACTCAGGAAGTTCCAATCCAACGGAAACCCTTAACTGGTTAAGAGAGATAGAAAAGGTTTTTGAGGCATGTCAGTGTGAACCAGAATTACAGGTTATTTATGCTAGTCGTATGCTGAAGAATAGGGCAATGGTTTGGTGGGATACGGTTATTTCTAGTATACCAAAAGAGCAAGTGAACATGATTACCTGGGAACAATTTTATAGTAAAGTTTGTGAGCAGTATTGTTCGTCTTATGACCTCAATCGAATTAAGACGGAATTTCTGGCAATGAAAATGACACCTCAAATGACGATAGATGAGGTAATTGAGCAGTATATGGATAAATTAAGGTTTGTGCAACAGTGGGTTCCAGATGAGCAGTCCAGAATTCAGCACTTTGTTAACATAATTTTACCAGAGTACAGAACAATGGTTAGGATGGCGACGACGTTATCGCAAGCGTTTGTTATGGCTAAGATGGTAGAGGATGATGTCAGAGCAGCAAGGAATAGAATAGTAGGTTATGAGATGTCACAACAAGATCAGGTGATGAGTCATTCGGACTCTAGGTCAAAGAAGTCTGTTAAGTTGAAACATAAGAATGGGTCAGAACAGAGTGGGTCAGCATCAAGTCAGAATTCTTGGTGTTATAGTTGCAGATCATCTCATAGTGGTCCTTGTTCAGATTCAACCAAAAGATGTTTGAGATGTGGTATTGTGGGACACGAGATTTGGATGTGTTCGTTCCAAGAGGATGTATGTTGGAGATGTCATCAAGTGGGGCATAGGTCAGCTTAGTGTCCGTATGTAAGAGGATCAGGTTCTGGGGCGGGGCCAGGAGCGCAGTCGGGATTAGTAGGTGGATCTTCTGGTTCTCCAGATGGGCAGAAAAGAAAGAATCCACCTACGAAAACAGCAAGACCTTATCAGATGGTTGCAGATGCAGATGTTGAATATGATGTAAATACAGGTATGCTTCAAAATCCTCGTATTGTTTAGTTATATACATGTATATGATTGGGTGTATATATATGTGTGGTAGATCAGTAGATCTTGTTAGTAGTGTAAGATTTATTTTGTTGCATTATGTTGTTTATGTTTTGGTTGCCACTCTTCTGTGCCATGTGGGGTAAGGGTGACCCTTAGGTTGACTTTTTGGGATTGGGAACCGTGACTTGGATAGAGATGCGTTGAGTATGTTTGTGTAGTGGACTTTTGGACGACATGAAGTTGTTGGATAGTGGCATGAGTATGATTGTTATGACGGTATTTCCTAAGCTTGTTGAATGTATGATCTGGTTGATAGATTATATTTGGATGATTGATAGACAAGGTTTGAGTAACTATGATTGGACAGATGTTGTGATTGATTAGTCATAAAGTAGTTAAATTAATTACCGATGCTTATTGAGAAAATTGATTGGACATAAGTTAGTGAATGAGACAAGTAGAATTTTTCCGTTACGAGCAACTCAGAATGAAGGTATGATTTAGGATAATATGCTTGTGTCTGGCCAACAGAAGTATATTGTGATAAATCATACTGAATTTCTGGGAAGTTGAAGGAAATTAGGCGGCCTGTGCTATATTGGATTGTGATGTGACTGGATATGAGACGAATAACCTGTGAAGTTCTGTTGACTTACGAGACAAGTTCATGGTCCTAGGTATAGATTTTAGTATGATGACTAATTCTATTGCCTAAGCTTTGGATAATTGGGAAAAGCGGACTGTATAAAGAGTTGAATTGGATGACAGATCGTGAAATTTATGATACGCAATGGCGAAGAAACACGAATTTGACTCTGATTATTTGACTTGATCGTGTAATTTGTGGGCTTAAGTGGATTAATGGACGTTGATCGACGGAGATTGTGACAAGTTATTTAGTATCGGGAGTGTATTAACATCAGGAATCTCATTTCCCTATGCAATTGTGATGGATATTGTCGGTATCGGGGATAAGATCGATAAAGTTAACCGTGTGTTTTGGCGGTGCGAGTAACAATTTTTGGGTTTGTTGACCATAGTTGACCCGATTCCGAGGACGAAATCTCTTTTAAGGAGGGTAGATTTGTAACACCCGCATTTTGGGCCTAGATGAAATGACCATTGTACCCTGGGGTAGGGCGTAATTAGTGATTTTTATAATTATATGTTTATAATTATTTGGTTATTTAGTTGAGACCAGTTTGTGACAAGGGTCACAGAACAGGTTCGTTTGTTGAATTTGGACTCCGTTAGGGCCTCCTAACGAAGTACGAAAGATATCAGACAACTGGTAAATACCCGTGTGTGATGGGGTATTGTATTTAACCTAAATATAAAAGCTAGAATTAAGCTACTTCTCTTATTTTCTTGAAGCTTCTAAACAAACACCGTACCTAATCTCTATCTCCTTCACAAACCCTAGTTGATCTAAACTTGAAATTGGATTAAGAGACTTTAGAAACTGATTTCTAGCATCATTGTGAGCATCATCTCAGGTTTGTCTTGTTGAATCCTTGCTTTGATTATTGATTAAATGGGTTTTTATGTTCTTGAGTAAACAGTGTGGTTTTTGAGCTTGAATCTTCATGAAATATGTTAGTTATGCTTAATTGATGTTAGAAATAGGTTGTATATATGTTTAGTAGCTTCCATGTGCTTAAATTTTGATCAAAATCGCTCAAAAATCGAGTTTTAGGCAAAAAAATATTCGAAATCAGCAACTCTTGTTCGTAACCCAGTTGCTACAGTATTTTGCTACAGTACCGAGTTGATACAGTGTCACTATTTGCTACAGTGCCCGAGTTGCTACAGTGTCACTATTTGCTACAGTGCCCGAGTTGCTACAGTCCGAGTTGCTACAGTGTCACTATTTGTTACAGTATCGAGTTGCTACAGTGTCACTATTTGCTACAGTCCTCGAGTTGTTACAGTACCACTATTTGCTACAGTACCGAGTTGCTACAGTACCACTATTGCTACAGTACCTTCGTGAAATTGAAACGGGCGTAACTTTCAAAACGTAACTCCGTTTTTGATGAATAAACTATCGTTAGAATCGTAATAAAGAATACTTTTCAATGATGAACTTTTAAGAAACTAGATCAAACTGTTTTTGGGTCAGAAAAGGAGTTTTAGTGTGTATTTCGTGTTTTGCACGCACCTGTATGCCATTATTGAATGGAGTCATGATGTAGACTCATAAAATTATGAATATATGGTGTTATGACCTAGTTTATAGTATGATTTGATTATACTATTGATTGAGATATGTATATTGACTGTGTTATGTCTATTCTCAGGTGATAAGGACGAAGAGAAGGCTCAGTAAGATTAGAATTCTGAGTGCCTTCTGTTGCTGGTAATCGGTGAGTGAGATTATCTCCGGGTGTAGTATAGAGTAGCAAGTTGTGCTACTATGTTATACTATTTTAGTTGCTATGCTTAGTAGATTTGTTGTAATAATGATCATTGTAGAGTTGCCATGCTAGTCGTAGGGACAGTTGTTCATAGTGGTAGTTGCTTAACAGTTGTGTGCACAAATTGTAGTTGCCTGTTGGAACCTATTGTTGTTAGGTTCAGCTCAGAGAGGTCAACCTTGTTGTGGTTGGGTCCAGTTGGCTACTGTTTGTTGAGTATAGTACTGAATGACGCATCACCTGCGTGTGGATTTACTATACTGGAGATTCAGTAGTAAGGACTTTCGGTAGACGCTAGACTGATCAGCTAGTGGTCGTGTGCTCGTACAAGCCGCCGAGTCTCTAGTTGGAGCATAGTTGCTAGTTGATTGTTGCCAGTTGATAGTTGCTAGTTATTAGTTGTCAGTTGCCTATTATGGATTGTTGTAGTTGCTGTAGTTGTACAAGTTGGTACTGTATGCTAGATCTGTTAGATGATTCCATTCACTTAGCCTCGTGCTAACCCCCCTCACCTCCTCCCTTGCAGGTTTTGGATATTAGTGCTGGTAGGGACGGGCGTCGGGTTGACGATATGTTTGACAAGACGAACTCTGATGTCTTAACTTTTATAAATATGTAACTAGTTGTTTAACGTAACACCGGTGGTTTGTAATAAGTAACTAGATAATGATTTGTGATAATCATGTTTGTAATTAATTAAGGGTATTTATGTGAATTAAGTCTTCCGCTGTGTTTAAAAAAAAAATCAGGGTGTTACAAGCTGCTAGCCGTAGTATTCGCCTTCGACAAATTTCGTTCCTATCTCATCCTGTCCAAAACTACAGTCTATACAGATCATTCAGCCCTCAAATATCTATTCACTAAGCAAGACGCGAAACCAATACTCCTACTATGGATCTTACTCCTTCAGGAATTTGATATTGAGATTAAAGATAAGAAATGAGCAGAAAACGTCGCAGCAGACCATCTTAGTCATTTGGAGAACCCAGCGATGGAACAACTTGCTGAAAAAGATATTAGAGATAAATTTTAAGAAGAACAGCTTATGAGTTTAGGACAAACTCACATAGGATCACAATTTACTGACACTCCTTGGTATGCCGACATGGCCAACTACCTAGTTGCCGGAGTAGTACAAAAGGGAATGAGCACCTCCCGAAGAAGAAAGTTCTTCAGGGATGCCAAGTACTACTACTGGGAAGATCTTTACCTGTTTAGAATTTGCCCTGATCAGATAATCAGGAGGTGCGTAGATGAGAAACAAGCAGCAGGGATTCTTCACCAATGTCACCATGGACCAACTGGAGGTCATCATGGAGCAAACTTAATCGTAAGAAAAGTCTACGAATCAGGATTCTATTGGCCATCTATATTCCGAGATGCGCAAGAGCTTGTAAAGCATTGCGACGCATGCCAAAGGCAAGGTATTATCTCTATGAAGAATGAGATGCCTCGGACTAATATCCAAGCTTGCGTGATCTTTGATATATGGGGATTAGACTTTATGGGCCCATTCTCAAAGTCTAATGGAAAAGAATATGTCCTCGTAGCAGTAGATTACGTCTCTAGATGGGTCGAAGCCCAAGCATTTCCAACTAATGATGCCAAAGGCATCACCAACTTCCTGAAGAGACTCTTCTGCAGATTTGGAGCTCCCCGTGCTATAATAAGTGATAGAGGCACACACTTCTGTAATACTCAATTTATGAAGGTGATGCAACAATATGAAGTAACCCACAAAATGTCCACTGCCTATCATCCGCAGACTAACGGACAAGCACAGGTCACGAACAGAGCACTCAAAAGAATCTTAGAACGAACTGTCGGCCATCATGAAAATAAATGTTCCGAGAAACTAGACGATGCTTTGTGGGCATTCCAGACTGCTTACAAGAATCCTGTAGATCTATGGAAAAGCATGTCACCTTCCGCTGGAACTTGAATATAAAGCTCTCTGGGCGCTGAAGACCTGCAACCTCGACCCCTCAGTTACCACAAAGCATCGGAAGATGCAGATGAACGAACTCGTCGAATTAAGAGACCAAACATACGAAACGTCATACATCTACAAGGAACGAACAAAGCTTACACATGACGTAAAATTAATACCTACGAAGTTCGCCCCTGGAGATAAAGTTTTACTCTTCAATTCTCAGTTCAAGAAGTTCGCCGGAAAATTTAGATCAAGATGGAGTGGCCCATACTGTCATAACCCGTCCTTAACCGTAAGAACGTGTTAGATAACGTATGATTTCATTGCGAGGTATTGACCTCTATATGCGACATTTTTAAAAGAAAAACTGCATATATTATACATTACAAACCATGATTCTTATTTTTGATACAAGCTTTGGACGAAATAAAGATGATTATCGTTTAGCGATAATCTTCGACTTACAAACTTTACAAATGATGATAACAACACGATTTCTAGCATATTTTACAACACAAGTTCTTGGATATGCAGTTTTATTTTTGACACAAATATGCGTACGCAAGATCCTGTTCAAATTCAACATAATGCAGCGGAAGCTTCTAATTATCACCTGAGAATAAACATGTTTAAAACGTTAACATAAAGTTGGTGAGATATAGGTTTAGTGTCGGCAGCAATATATATATATATAGACCACAAGATTTCATATATAAACATTTTCATAAAAATATTCTAAGTGGTTGAGCACTTGGTAACCATACTTAACATTTAATCACGTCGCATATTCCCTTTAATATGAAATCTTACTACACCGTACCAAGTGTAGTCACAAAACGAAGTACTGTGCAACCGTTGAATACTGGTCGTCCAGTCCGGTTGGGGTTGTCAGGCCCGATAGATCTATCAACAGGATTCGCGTTTACAATACCGCTGTAAATATTAGTTACCAAGCTACAGGGAAGTATGCCAGTGGTACAACTCAACGTAGAATATATTTTCAGTTACTTGTGTCCATAACGTAAAACATAAAATACATGTATTCTCATCCCGAAATATTTAGAGTTTAAAAGTGGGACTATATACTCACTTTCGTCTTGAAGATATATATAATTTGACTTGGTCTCCGGTTGATATCACGAACCTATCCATATATAATATATCAATACCTTTTCTTTTTAAACAAACGTCACATATATATACTTGTTATACTTTTAATACTTTTAATAATTCCTTAGTCCGTAGTTAGCAGTTCGTTGTTAGTAATTCAATTTTAATGGTTCATTTTTAGATGTTTAATATACCCGCAATGAAATAAATAAAACCCCCAACGAAATAAATAAAACCCCATCGTATATGTATTGGTCGAGATTAATCTTGACCCATGGTACCGGTGTTGTCAAATGACGTGTTGCGTACATAAAGTACCGGTGTTGTCAAATGACATGTTGCGTACAATCATGGGATCTTATGATTAATCTTCTCGTATTGTTTACGGGTGATCCTGAACCATATAAAATTAAATTATGAGTACATATATATAAAATATCATGTTATTTTAAAAAGATGTGATTTATTTAATTTTCTCCAATTATTTTCGTAGCTAAACTAGTCTCAGATATCCGATCTCGTTTTGGTCATAGTTTCTTCGTTACAACTCCGTTTTCGTTGATTCAACTTGCCACTTCCTTGGATCGAGTCCCTCTTTAAGACTATGAACTGTAAATACCTTAGTTTGTATTCGAAATCACAGGTCATAGGTCAAACTTTAGTGAAACTTATGAAGTTAATTATTTTCCATCATGTAAACAACCTTAAATGATTATTTTTCTAAAAATACTTATACTTTGAGTTAAATCATGAAATTTTTATGTGTTATCATATTTATAGTAAAAATCATTTTTCCAGAAAATAAACCTCCAATTCAAAGTTTAAGATGGTTTTTAATTATCCAACCCAAAACAGCCCCCGGTTGCACTCCGATGTCGTAAATTCAGTTTTTAAGGTGTTCTTTGAAAAACCAAGTTATACCTTGTTAAATTAGCATATATTTAAGATATATTACAGGTCTTGAAGTATTTTAAAAGTTAAGTTAGAAGGATCTATTTAGTTTGCAAACAAGTTTGAAAACTTTCAAACTATGTTCTTGTTGTTAAACTTTTATACCACAAAATAAGATAGCTATATATATATGAATCGAATAAGGTTATGAACATAGATTCTACCTCAAGTTCCTTGGACAAGGTTGCTGTAAAAGAGGAGTAAGAACCTAGAACCAAAAGGGTGATGGAAGTGGATGAAAGATTGGAAGTAAGTTGGTGTTCTTGGAAGGATTTCTTGAAGTGTTTTTGTAAGGTTTTCTTATGAGGTTTAAGTGTTGTTTTTGAAGCTAAATGATGGGGAAAATGCTTGGAGATGATCAAGTATGAAGTTAAGAGTATTTTGAGAGAGAAATGGAAGTGTAAGTATGAGAAAATGGGGTGAAGAAATGGTGTGCATGCATAAAAACGTTTTTAGGTTATAAAGGAAAAAAAAGATACCTAACTTTGTTTTCTTGCTAAATAATTCATGCTACTTGACAAATGGTTGGTTCCACATGTTTCTTAATCATTTAAGGCTGCTAAGGAGTAGATTTTTATTGGTATATACCAATAGTAAATACATCTAGAAGCTGCGTATGATACGGGTACATATACCCTAGGTATACGTATAGAAATCTTTGAGAAAACGGAACGAGGATTCAAATATAGCTATCTTTTGTAAATATACTTATATTGTTTTATGTATGTAAGCCCTTTAAAAGTGATTAAATACATTACTTATACGATATATGTATAAACATTATAGGTTATAAGTATTTAAGTCAAATAACGTTACGTATGGTTATCGTTTTGAAAACTTAAGTTAGTAGTTTCAAAATATACTTATAACTTATTGTTATTAATACAAAATGAGATATTAAAACATTCTTAGATCATGTTAAATATGTATATATACATATATATACACAAACGTATAATTATCATATATTGTATAGTTCGTGATATCATCGGTCAAACTAGACGGTCAAACGTTGTGTAAAACTCTTTTCGAAAACATAAGTCTCAACAATTTGGATTGCTTATCATGTTGGTAAGGTTTAATTTATGTAAATATTAATCTTATAAGTATAGAACGATCGAAAAAGTGCGGGTCGTTACACATACAAAGTTGTACATGCTTTTACACACGAAGCCGTGGAATTGGAAGGATCTACTGGCAACTTCAAAGTCAACGGCCACCGGTTAAAAGCTTATCTAGAAGACCACGATAAGGAGGAGCACCTCTTCTCCTTTGATCCATTCTGAAGATCTGACAAGGAAAAGTCGAGCTGTAACGACTTGATAAACAAAGCGCTCTTGGGAGGCACCCCTTGTTTATCCTTTTTATTATTTTTATTTCAATTATTTTCAGTCTTAAGATATTATCTCTGTGTACTAACAACTAAGCGCTGTACTTGCGCTTAGTACTTACAAGTTTGTTAAATGTGTTCAGGCAAAAAAAAAAAAATGCCAAGTTCAGGAGCTTCAGTTTACATCCTAGTTCGCAGGAGGAGGACTCCTAGAGTTTACTCATCCAGGAGCAGTGCTGATCAGAACAGGCCATTGACAGGGCAATTAGGCCCAAGGCGATTGATATTGGAGAGTGTTGAGGAGGACATTGACACAGCACCACCAGCTCCTCCCGTTCGATGATCTAGACGTTTAGCCAGGAGACTTGCCGAGCACACACAGCTACTCGAGACACATGAGTCACAGACAGTGATATACTATGGAGCCACTTTAAGTGACCCTGATGTTACATGGGCACTACTCAGAGACCAGCAGAGGATCTACCGAGCTCTTAGAGCATACCTTCAGCGCGAGGGGATGCCGCGCAGTACTCTAGGCCCCGTATTCATTTAGGCTAGCGCGCCGTGTTCAGCCGACACAACAAGCTACCCCCAGGCGTTCCACGCCGGCCTCAGGTCACTCAGTTGCCTCAGCTGCCATGCCTGTACATGCTACTCCTATTCACATCACACCTCCTGCTCCAGTCACCGAGCCAGTTCCAGTCACTGAGCTACCTGAGGGTTGTCACTTAGTTACTATTCCCATATCAGTTGAGCCACCAACGACCCAGGTATTTGAGATCACCTGGAGCATACCTGACGAGGAGCCTTTCTCGAGCCTATCTCACCTGGAGTTGCCGTCAGACCTATGTCTGGATTCACTACTAGGCCCTGAGTTGGATATAGGGCAACCTCTTGAGTACTTACCGAGACTAGAGGATGATGATGATCCCTTTGGATACTTCGCAGCGCCGACTCAGCACATTGACCAGGATAGTAACCCACAGACTACTTTACTTTATTTTATTTTTAGTTTTATCTTTTTGAAGCATTGTACTAAAAAAAGTTATATATAGTGGAAATACTGTCTTTCTCTTTTTGTTCTTCATGCAGAAATATTATCAAAAGAGATTGGTCCTTAGGAGATTGACAGTAGGAGGGCCCATCACCAAGAAAGTAACACGATCATAGGGAAGTAATCCTTCCTCAAACCTATTTCGATTATTACACACTAAAATCTCTAAGTGTGGGGTAACTCCCGCAACTAACTTGGAAATTTTAGAAGAAAATGTCCTTAATTTTTCTTTCTAGAGAACATTAGGGACAATGTTCTTCTAAGTTTGGGGTAATGGGTAAAGGTCGAAGGTTTTAAAGATCGAGTAACCGTAAAACGCCAAGTTTTGAAAAATTCTTTTGTCCACAAAGTAATTAAGCAATGGATATTGGGTAATTTCGAAAAATTCTTACCTTGTTTTCGCCCAAAAGATTTAATAAAATTGCTAGAAATCAGTTTTCGGAACATTTATTAGAACGGAACGATTAAGCTAAAACTTATGTTTTGTGTCAAAAGATTTCTTTTAAGAAAATATGTAAAAGGCTACGCATGATCAAGCACGACCCCTACTCCCAAAAAGGTGAGGAATCTTGGACCCAAAGTATCTGTATGACCCATCAAATCTACAGTACTTTGTCATTTCGATTGATGAGTGTGCCGGTGTACGGTTCAAGTTAGAACTTGGTTCAGACATACGTTTCAAGACCAATGGTTAGTAAGCGTCATACGTGGTGCAGGTGCGATACTCCTTTCGAAATCATTCGGAATAGAGAAGACAAAAAGCCATCCGTTTCTATTTCCACTCCACGCAATTTAAACTGACCAACTCACATAAAGAGTTGATGAATCAAAAATATTCACCCCAAATTCTCTCCCAAAATACACCATTCACATTCACTCCCCTTTCCATTCATCAAAAGATCCAGAGATTAGTAAAGAGATAGATCGATCAAATTCGCTTCAAAAGCACTTATTGAAAGATTCCGAACCCCTGATTGTTTTTGATAGGTCAAAGCCCTATTTTCAGTGGATTATCACTTCCTCTCTGGGTAACAGGAACGAAAGACAAAAGTTATGAAGAAAGGGTATGCCGAATATATATATATATATATATATATATATATATATATATATATATATATATATATATATATATATATATATATATATATATATATATATATATATATATATATAAGAGAAAAGTCTCTATAAATAAGGCAAAGAAACACCCGAGAAGTTGCCCTAAAGAAGGATGCCGAAAGAGCCAAAGAAAATTCTAGACAAAGTCTTAGCAAAATCCGCCTCTTCCGAAGAAAGCTTCTACGAATTCCAAGCCGTTCTCTATTCAAAAATGGATACTCAAAAGAATCAAAGTCTATCAATTCTCTTAAAAATCAAAAGATCTGGATACCTTTCACCGATCCATAAATTTTTCGACCAAACCCTATAACCCGTCTTCCTCTTGAAAGAATGCTTAGGAAGAAGATCATTGCCGTCCTTACTTAACCGGTGGAGATATCGATGCTTTACCAAGCCTATGATGAGAACTATTACACGACTGGCTTCTGAGTGACAATACAATTAGAATAGGACACCCTAAACACTTGAGTGATATGAGTGATCCGCTAGTGAGGAGCCTGATCAAGTATACTCTACATCTGAGAGTTGGAAAGTACGCCTTTTTCACTATGGACGCGATTGAAATCTAGCGACTAAATCATCGAAGCTCGAAACTTTTTTAATACTTTCGAAAGATGTGCCGACTTCTGATGAAGGCATAATAAAAAGATCCACTGGTGGGGCAAGGGAGAGTCTATTAGAAAGATCCTTATATTCCCGCTTTTTGCTTGAGGACAAGCAAAGCCAAGTGGGGTATTTGATATCGGTCAAAAAGTCACATTTTTATCCCCAATATTAAGCCCTAGAACAATAAAGATTTAAACTTTGTCGGTAAGATTATCGCTTTTTCAGTTGATTTTGTAGATTAAGTAATTACGAAGGCGATGCAAAAAGAATCAAGTAAAACAGAGCTAAAACGAAGATTCTAGAGCGAAAACGGTGAAAGACGAGAATCAAGTTACGATCCAGCAAATCAGCAAGCCAAACGGCTTGCCAAACGGGCTGCCAAACGACCTGCCAGTGTGACAAACGGCCTGCCAAATGCCCATATCAAACGACCTCGTTAAACGGCTTGCCTTAGCATACGGGCCCTACAAACGGCTTGCCAAACGGCCTGCCAGCCGTTTGCAGGTAAATTCCAAGTCTATTTAAAGGGCTTTCTCCATCCATTTCAACACACACTCAATTTGTAATTTATTTCATAATTTTAAGCTTTTAGTTAGTTTTTAGTAGTAGTTAGCTTAGCTTTTATTTTTCGGAGGATATCCCGGCGAGTCCCTGCGATCTCAGGCAGATTTCTTCGGCCTTTTTAGGTTTTTATCCGAAACGCTTGTCTTTTGTATTAAACATGTGTTCTTACTTTTTATGTTTAATAATGCGTTCCGATATTACCATGATAGCTTAATTAATCTGTATGTTGCCATGATAGAAGTTTGGGTTAGTGTAATTATGTTAATTTATTACGATTACTATTATAATACTGTACTAGAAAGTCTGATAGATTTGTATGCTAGCGTCTTAAGGATTGACCAACCTAGGTTGTGATCAGGACTTGTCCACCTATACGAAATTAGCTACTTCATAGGATTAAGACCCCTGGTTATACTGTATCTGAAGATTCTATGAACTCGGTATGGCCGGAGTTCCCGAGAGGCATTTAATGCGCTTTTAGGACACGGAACTTAGGAATTGAGACATGAATGACCTAGTATGCCTATTGACTTTTCCGAAGAGACTTCTTAGGAGCTGTTAAGATCTAGTTAGTGCCTTCACTGTGTGACCCAAGCCTATTGCATGTTCTTGTCTGATTATTGCCTTAGGTCTTAGCTATATCAACTGTTTAGGTATTCATTAGATTTCTATCTGCTTTACTATCAGTATATTAACTGTGAAGCTGTATAATGTTTGAATTGATATGATCTCATTAGTATGATGGAATGGTTGTTAGTTTTCATTTAAGATTTTGCCAACTTAAACCGACGGATTCCTTCCGTTTGTGATCAGTGTTCAATCAACACGGCACGTTGTTATTCAGTTAACTAAACTGATAACGAGGGTTAGGATTAGAGCTTAACTCACTAACAAACCTAGTACTTTACTGAGGATAACCTTCGAGGTATTGTTACCTTTCAATTATACGACCAAGTGACATACTTCTCACTGCTTAAAGAGAACTCCTAGAGTTCAGAGACAAGTAGGTCTGTGTAATTGGCTCATCTAACCAGATCTACATCATTCCAAGCAAAGTCTTAACATAAGCATAATTACCTTTTCCTAACCCAATACTGATATCTTGGTCAACATTTCCTTGATCTGCACACTCCGGATATCCTTCCACTTATTTACTTTTCTGCACTTAGGACTTTTAGCTAAAAACAACTACTATCTTTTATCCAGGTAATTGAACTAAAAGACAATTATCCACTTGATCTTCAATTCGTTAATCAGCAAAAAAATACGATACTAGGTTAACTTACACCTTCTACACCTTAGAAAGTAAAAGTAAATTTAGGCCCCACACAATATAAATAAACGAAGACACTGTGTGCTACTGAACCGGACATCCTGCGACCTAACGACACCGCACAAATAAAACCGTCCGTTAGTAGCATATCAAAGTTGTCTTGGGAGAATATCTTTATTTCAAGAAGTTCAGACTTACAATTTTTAGTCGTCATAGTGCCTGTAATTCATATATTAATTGTGTTGAATAATAACCAGATTATTAGTTGACGTTGTTTTAAGTATGTAGATACAACTAGTTGTGGAGCCCTCGCTTCGCGCCGGGGGCTCCGTTTTGAATGCGAGTTAAAAAAAAAGTCTTGATCTATTTTGTAAAAAAGAATTTTTTTCGACATCTAACATTGAAGGGTTGTTCCTTTTGTGAAAGTTGCTTCTTTTAGCGTTCAGGTTTTATTTAAAAAAAAGTTAGTAAAGTGGGGGTTCGATTTGTATTTTAATAAAAGTTATGGGGTTAAGTTTGTGAAATTTGAAAAAAATATACATATAAAGTGGGAGTTTGATTTGTATTTTAATAAAAGTTAGGGGGTTAAGTTTGTGAAAATTGAATATTAGTAAAAAAAAAAGTTAGTAAAGTGGGGGTTCGATTTGTATTTTAATAAAAGTTAGGGGTTAAGTTTGTAAAAGTTGGGGAAAAATATAGGTATAAAGTGGTGGTGCAATTTGTATTTTAGTAAGAGTATAAAGTGGGGGTCGATTTGTATTTTAATAAAAGTTGGGGGTTAATTTTGCGGAAAGTGGAAAAATGAGTAGTACTATTCATTCCATTTTGCAATTTAGATATAGGTATATAATATAAAGTGGGGGTCGATTTGTATTTTAATAAAAGTTGGGGGTTAATTTTACGAAAAGTGGGAAAAAGAATAGTACTGTTCATTCCATTTTGCATTTTAGATATAGGTATATAGTATAAAGTGGGGGTCGATTTGTATTTTAATAAAAGTTGGGGGTTAATTTTACGAAAAGTGGGAAAAAGAATAGTACTATTCATTCCATTTTGCGTTTTAGATATAGGTATATAGTATAAAGTGGGGGTCGATTTGTATTTTAATAAAAGTTGGGGGTTAATTTTGTGAAAAGTGGAAAAAGAAGTAGTATTATTCATTCGATTTTGCATTTTAGATATAGGTATATAATATATAATTGAAGACTCTTGACTCATTCCTAATGGTTAAATAAGTTTTTTTTTTTATTGTTACTGTTGTTCTTACGTAAACATCTATCCAACAACTCTAATGCATCTAACTCATGTCTTAATGCTCACAAGTATTTTATAATTAAGGTAGTAGGTTTTTCTCGGTTCAGATTAGGGATGTGCACCATTTAGTTTCAACCCGAATAAACCGAATATCGAATCGAATCTAAATATAAAAAAAATCAATTAAACTGAATTTTTTAAACGATTTTTGGATCGATCGAAACCGAAACCGAATTTGCAATTCGGTTTTTGGTTTTGAAAATTTTATATTTGGTTAACCGAATTAAAAACCGAATTCAAATTAATAACATATTAAAACATATTTATATTTATAATATTTATATTTATATTATATTTGATATATTATTTTATTTTTATCATGTATACTTAAATTAATTCCACAACTGTTATTCTTAATTTATATATAAGTAATAATTATGCTGGTTAGGATTTTTTTTTAGTGATTTTCGGTTTTAACCGAAATCAAACCAAAATCAAATTCGGTTTTCGGTTCGGTTTTGGTTTTGGTTTTGATATTTAAATTTGGTTTCGGTTTGGTTTTTGGTTTTGATTTTATAAGTTTCAAAATCGAAAAAACCGAACTGAATAAACTGAAAAATCGAGAACCGAACCGATGAACACCCCTAGTTCAGACTACCTGAGAAGGTGAATAATCTGACTTCATACTCTAATGTAAATAACTCAGCATGATTACTAGTCTTTGTTTGTTACTAACTCTTCACTGGTCACCACAAAATATTTATCCTAATTATTCGAATTTGAGACCTTGTGTCCTAAACATGATTCGAATTTGAGATATTGTGTAAGGAACTTAGGTTTTAACCACTAGACTATCTTGTGATAGTTGAGTATATTATGATAGAAAATGATTATTAGCTAATTCTATTTTAACACCTAGTTCTTATGCAATTTGACTATTACATGTAATCTGCAAGTATGATAGTGTACGTGAATTAGTTTAAGCTAAAAAAATATATTTAATGGTGCATGATAAAAATTAAGTAGTGTACAGATCAATTCTTGAAAAAAAAAAAAAAATTGATGAAAAAGCAAACCTACGACCACCTTGTAAACTAACACCACACAAACCGTTGAATGGTTAAATATCATTTATTATTAAGATGGTACAAATAAACGTAGTGATGTTGAACTATTCAATTAAGTAATAATCAAATTTCACCCCTAATTTGTTTGATAGATAGATTCGCATAAACTATTTTTTACATAGTTTATACGAAGTAATGTTTGTTTCATTTTAATTTTAATACGGAGTATAAAATATCATAAAATAGCATTTGCATGTAGTTTAACATCGAAAGGATGGACGACCTACCAAATTATAATGAAACCATCGTTTTCAATTGGAACAAAACAGCGTTAACCAACTTAATTAGTTGTTGTTCAACACCAAATTAATTTTGACTTTGCACATCATGGTCTTCTTTTTAAATTCAAATATACCTTTAGACAATTCACGTTTATTAATTTGTTTTGATTCTTTAATTTTAGTGTAACATAAAATAAAATGACTTTTACACATTGGTGGACTCCCGTAGATTTCGGAAATTAATATCTTATGTTAGTGTTAGAAGATATGAACTTTATAATATAAAAGATGTAAATTAGAGTTTAAGCAAATCCTTTTTTGACAAATGATGAAAGATGCAATAATCATATAATGGTATCTTTATAAATGATCAAGCATGGTTCCGCACCGTTGACAGAAGTACTCTTGGATCAACGAAAGAGGAGTTTTTGGGGTTCAACGACATCAACACTCCGGTCCGGATACCGTGATAACCCGAATCGAGATGATGATCTCGAGAGGGTGGTCGATGGTTGAAGGTCGTCCGGTTTGATCGGGTAATCGGGCCGTGAGGAAAAAAAGCCTAACAGAAAAAACCCTTGGATTTGTGTGTGAGTAGAAAAGGAGGAGAGAGAGTGAGTGGAGAATAAGATAGAGAGAGAAAGATGAGATGGATAAAATGGGAGGATGACCCCTCTATTTATAGAGGGGATTTAGGGTTTTTAGGAGACTTGTGGGCTTTTCTTAGCTCAAGCCCAAGTGCAAGCCCAATGAGAAAACATGATGGGCTACGCACATCATCAAGTCCCCCAAGTTCGGTGTGATATGCTGAAGATATATCATATTGAACTTGCAAGTATGTCACCGACATAAGTCAGGGAGCGCCGTCATATCAAGCACAATGAGGCGTGATGTGCTTCAGCAGATCCTGCGCCATGTAACAATTTGTCATGTCATCGGGCGCCGCATAATGCGGATGCGCGCGGGTGCTGCAGTATCCGATTGTGTTTGTGTGCCCTAATCATCATCCGGGATACCATAATGCTTAGTCATAAGCCGCGTCTCATGTATGTATATATAAATGACCTAGGGTTCATTCATGCTTGTCATTAAAGAAAAGAGGGATTTAAGGGTTTTTTGTATTTAACTCTCCGGTCCGGTGCACCGTGAATAACCCCAATGTGAAATGATGATCTCAGCCGGGATGGTTAAATGTAACCCACCATTATTCGGAGATGCCGGAATTGATGGCTCGTTGATAAGCGTTAGGATTTATGTTCAAGGAATGTTACTTGTTACTACCGAAGGTTAGCCCTGGAGCTATATAGATACCGGTCGAGACGGGTAAATCTCTTCATGGTGATGATCCCGTAATCTCGGGACGTCATGATTGGAAGTTCGGGGAACTATTCATGCGCTTGTTTAGTGCGCACCGTAAGCTTTACTGTTAACGCGCTATTGTCAATATGCTCACTGACCAATCACTTGGCTCTGGTAATGCGCGATGCGCATAACATGTTCTTCGTTAAGTCTTTCTGATGCGTTTTGGTTATCGTGGGAATCTTGTACGTGTCGCTTTTGATGCGTATGCTCGAAGAACGCGGATATGCGCATCATTGTATGCCCAAGAATTGATCTGATGGGCTATACATATCGTCAAGTCCCCAGGTTCAGCATAATCGTTTGAACCTGGGTTTGCTGATGTCCAAGTCCCCAGGTTCGGCATAATCGTTCGAACCTGGGTTTGCTGATGTCCAAGTCCCCAGGTTCGGAATAATTGTTTGAACCTGGGTTTGCTGATGTCGATTTAGGCCCTAGCTTCCCGTTTCTTACACTATGCTTGCCTTATTATTGTACCAAACAAGGTTACCCAGAGCGAAGGTCAGCGGGTTAACGCGCTTGTCTCTATATTTACTGATCTATTGTTTATTGATCCTTTTATGTACGATGGCCCTCTTAGTCTTGTGATGGCATAGTCTTCGTCTTCGTGTAGTCTTCAACTTCGTGTAGTCTTGTAGTCTTCGTCTTCGTGTAGTCTTGTAGTCTTGTAGTCTTCGTCTTCGGGTCATTGCGCAAGTCTCTTCATGGAGCGCCATTGTTACTTGTGTGCGGTGGTTGGATCCTGCTTATGAGTTTCGCCATTATTCCAAGATGTTGTGTGTGGTGCGCATGCATGGGGCATGCGTTCATGTGCATCAGCGAGTATCATTACTCTATATGCCCTTATGGAAACAGCGCGCGAGAAATACAATCGTATGTGACATCAAGTTTAGCCAATGCGTCTTGTCTTTGAGAGCGGTCGATAGTAATCATATACGTGATGTGTATGCACGAGATACGCGAATATGCGGATCGTGAAATATCATCACCGCCGTCATCTTGCAAAAGGCCATCCTCTCTATCATCACTCCCCCTAGTTCGATATTATGTGCAAGCATTGCGCATGGTGTCGAACTCAGCTAAAGTTCTTCATAAATATCAAAAAAGGGAGAAAAGAAAGAATGGTAAAAGAATGGATGTCCCGAGCTGCGCGCGACCGTAAACTTGATAAAAGAATCCATGGGCTGTGAAATGCCCTGTTCATATCGATTATAAACGTTCCATAATAATCAGTTTCATTGCGAGGTTTTGACCTCTATATGAGATGTTTTTCAAAGCCTGCATTCGTTTTTAAAAACAAACCATAACCTTTATTCTATCGACAAAGGTCTAAAAGACATAACGTAGATTATCAAGTAATGATAATCTAAAATATAACGTTTACACACGACCATTACATAATGGTTTACAATAATATTATACAACAATTTATTTTTCCGAATGCAGTTTTTCTTTAAACATTATCATACAAGCATGATGACTTCAAATCTTGCCTTTAATTAATCTTGCCTTTAATTAGCATGCAACAGCGGAAACTCTTAATAATCACCTGAGAATAAACATGCTTAAAATATCAACAAAAATGTTGGTGAGTTATAGGTTTAACCTATATCGTAAATTGTAATAATAGACCACAAAATTTCATTTTCCATAAATATACATCTCGTACAGGCATTTCGCAAACTGCATAGAGATAAAAATCATTCATATGGTGAACACCTGGTAACCGACATTAACAAAATGCATCTAGAATATCCCCATCACTCTGGGACTCTCATCGAATTTGATAAATCGAAGTACTAAAGCATCCGTAACCCGGATGGAGCTTGTTGGACCCGATAGATCTATCTTTAGGATTCGCGTTAATTAAGGTGTCTGTTCCCTAATTCTTAGGTTACCAGACTAAAAAGGGTGATATCCGGTATAATAATCCAACTATAGAATGTAGTTTCAAGTACTTGTGCCTATTTTGTAAAACATTTATAAAACTGCATGTATTCTCATCCCAAAAATATTAGATATTAAAAGTGGGACTATAAGTCACTTTCACAGATTTTCAATTCGTCGGAAATAATACTTGGCCACGGGTCGATTCATGAACCTATAAATCGAATGATGTTATGAATATCGTTACTACCTCAAGTATAGTAGGTAAACCTACTGAAAATGATGAGAAATAAACTTGTGCTTCAAAGGATCTATGATGGCTTGGAAGTTCTTGAAATAGAATCATGACACGAAAACAAGTTCAAGTAAGATTACTACTTGAATTAAGATAGTTATAGTTATAGAAATCGAATCAAAGTTTGAATTATGAAGATTACCTTGAATTAAAAAGATAACCTACTGTAAATAACAAAGGTTTCTTGATCTTAGATGATTACTTGGAATGGATTTGAAAGCTTGGAAGTAATCTAGTAAACTTGAAAGTGTTCTTGAAGTGTTCTAGAGTAGTTATTTTCTATGATGATTAAAGGTTGGATTTATGATCTAGATTGATGTAGATTTTGATGAAGATGATGAAGAACACTTAGAACATCAAGAGAGAACTTGAGAGAGATCAGTTTGATGCATGAAAGTTGAAAAATAAAAGTGTTTATGGTGGTGGTTGAATTCGTGAAAATGGAGCATGGATATAGGCTCCATTAGTTTGTATTTTTGCTAGATATTTGATGCTAGATGTTAAATGATGGTTTCCACATGTTTTGATGACTCATTAAGGCTGCTAATAGCTGATCATTGAAGTGTATATACCAATAGTATGTACATCTAAAAGCTAGGTATAATACGAGTACAAATACTGAATGAATACGAGTAGAATTGTTGATGAAAACGAATGGAAATGTAACTGTAACCATTTTTGTTAAGTATAAGTATTTTGATATATGTCATTAAGTCTTTCAAAAGTGTATTAATACATCTTAATACACTACATATATATACATTTTAATCGAGTCGTTAAATCATCGTTAGTCGTTACATGCATGCATTGTTTTGAAACCTTTAAGTTAACGATCTCGTTTAATGCAATTAATCCATTGTTATTATATCTAATGAGGTGTTAAATTGTTATATTATCATGATAACATAGTGTATTAATATATCTTAATACGATATATATATATATATATATATATATATATATATATATATATATATATATATATATATATATATATATATATATATATATATATATGTATGTATATATATATATTAAGACGTCGTTACAACGATAATCGTTACATATAAATATCGTTTCAAAATCCTTAATTTAATAGTCTTGTTTTATGTATATAGTTTATTGTTGATGTACATAATGAGATATTTAATTATCATTTTATCATGTTAAACATATATATATGTCCATATATATATATATTATCATGTCATATACATGTTATAACGTTCGTGAATCATCGGATAAACTGGGTGGTCAAACATTTATATAAAATCCGTTTCAATTAATCAAGTATTAACAAGTTCGATTGCTTAACATGTTGGAAACATTTATACATGTAAATATTAATCTCATAATATATATAATCATGGAAAAATCTGGGTTATGACAGTATCTTCCCGTTAAATAAATTTCGTCCCGAAATTTTAAGCTGTTGTAGGTGTTGTCGCATCTTCTGGAAATAAGTGCGGGTATTTCTGCTTCATCTGATCTTCGCGCTCCCAGGTAAACTCGGGTCCTCTACGAGCATTCCATCGGACCTTAACGATTGGTATTTTGTTTTGCTTGAGTCCTTTAACCTCACGATCCATTATTTCGACGGGTTCTTCAACGAATTGTAGTTTTTCGTTGATCTTAATTTCATCTAAAGTGATTGTGAGATCTTCTTTAGCTAAGCATTTCTTCAAATTCGATACGTGGAAGGTATCATGTACACTAGCGAGTTGTTGAGGTAATTCGAGTCGGTAAGCTACCGGTCCAACACGGTCAATAATCTTGAATGGCCTAATGTATCTCGGGTTTAGTTTCCCCCGTTTACCAAATCGAACAATGCCTTTCCAAGGTGATACCTTAATCATGACCATGTCACCAATTTCAAATTCTAAATATTTTCTTCTAACATCCGCATAGCTTTTTTGTCGACTTTGGGCAGTTTTCAACCTTTGTTGAATTTGAATGATTTTCTCGGTAGTTTCTTGGATAATTTCTGGACTCGTAATCTGTTTATCCCCCACTTCGCTCCAACAAATCAAAGACCTGCACTTCCTACCATAAAGTGCTTCGAACGATGCCGCATCAATACTCGAGTGGTAACTGTTGTTGTAGAAAAACTCTGCTAATGGTAGATGTCGATCCCAACCATTTCCAAAATCAATAACACATGCTCGTAGCATGTCTTTAACCGTCTGTATCATCCTTTCACTCTGCCCATCAATTTGTGGATGATAGGCAGTACTCATGTCTAAACGAGTCCCCAATGCTTGGTGTAACGACTGCCAAAATCTTGAAACGAATCTGCCATCCCTATCAGAGATAATAGAGATTGGTATTCCATGTCTGGAGATGACTTCCTTCAAGTATAGTCATGCCAACTTCTCCATTTTATGATCTTCTCTCATTGGTAGAAAGTGTGATGACTTGGTAAGACGATCGACTATTACCCAAATTTTATCATAACCACTTGCAGTTCTTGGCAATTTAGTAATGAAATCCATGGTAATGTTTTCCTATTTCCATTCCGGGTTGTTGAAGTAGACCTGATGGTTTCTGATGTTCAGCTTTGACTTTAGAACAAATCAAACATTCCCCCACGTATGTGGCAATATCGAATTTCATACTCAGCCACCAAAAATGTCTCTTGAGGTCTTGGTACATTTTCCCTGCTCTGGGATGTATTGAGTACCTGGTTTTATGTGCTTCTCGAAGTACCATTTCTCTCACACCCCAAACTTTGGTACCCAAATCCTTTCAGCCAAATACCGGGTTCCGTCTTCCCGAATATTAAGTTGTTTCTCTGATCCTTTGGATATTTCATTCTTCAAATTCCCTTCTTTCAAAACTCCTTGTTGTGCCTCTTTTATTCGAGTAGTAAGATTAGTATGAATAATTATATTCATAGCTTTTACTCGAATAGGTTCCCTGTCCTTTCTACTTAAAGCGTCAGCTACTACATTTGCCTTTCCCGGGTGGTAACGAATCTCGAAGTCGTAATCATTTAACAGCTCAATCCACCTACGCTGCCTCATGTTTAGTTGTTTTTGATTAAATATATGTTGTAGACTTTTGTGGTCGGTATATAAAATACATTTGACCCCATATAAGTAGTGCCTCCACATTTTTAATGCAAAAACAACAGCGCCCAATTCCAAATCATGAGTCGTTTAATTATGCTCATGAATCTTCAATTGTCTAGACGCATAAGCAATTACCTTCTTTCGTTACATTAATACACAACCGAGACCTTGCTTTGAAGCATTACAATAAATCACAAAATCATCATTCCCTTCAGGCAATGACAATATAGGTGCCGTAGTTAACTTTTTCTTCAACAATTGAAACGCTTTCTCTTGCTCATCCTTCCATTCAAATTTCTTCCCTTTATGCGTTAATGCAGTCAAGGGTTTTGCTATATTGGAGAAATCTTGGATGAATCTTCTGTAGTAACCAGCCAATCCCAAAAATTGGCGTATGTACGTTGGAGTTTTCGGGGTTTCCCATTTCTCAACGGTTTCAATCTTTGCCGGATCAACCTGAATACCTTCTTTGCTCACTATGTGACCGAGGAATTGAACTTCTTTCAACCAAAATGCACACTTTGAAAACTTAGCGTACAGTTTTTCCTTCCTCAATAATTCTAGAACCATTCTCAAATGTTCTCCATGCTCTTGATCATTCTTGGAGTAAATAAGTATGTCATCGATGAAGACAATGACAAACTTGTCAAGATATGGTCCACACACTCGATTCATGAGGTCCATGAATACGGATGGTGCATTAGTCAAACTAAATGGCATAACCATAAACTCATAATGACCGTAACACGTTCTAAAAGCAGTCTTTGGAATATCATCCTCCTTCACTCACATTTGATGATACCCAGAATGTAAATCAATCTTCGAATAAATCGACGAACCTTGCAGTTGATCAAATAAATCGTCAATTCTTGGTAGTGGATAACGGTTCTTGATGGTAAGTTTGTTCAACTCACGGTAGTCGATACACAATCTGAATGTACCATCCTTCTTATTGACAAACAAAACAGGAGCTCCCCACGGTGATGTGCTTGGTCGAATGAAACCACGCTCCAAAAGTTCTTGTAATTGGCTTTGTAATTCTTTCATTTCGCTGGGTGTGAGTCTGTAAGGAGCACGAGCTATCGGTGCAACTCCGGGTACAAGATCTATTTGAAATTCAACGGATCGGTGTGGAGGTAGTCCCGGTAATTCTTTCAGAAATACATCGGGAAATTCTTTTACGACAGGAACATCATTGATGTTCTTTTCTTCAGGATTGACTTTCTCGATGTGTGCTAGAATGGCATAGCAACGTTTTCTTATTAGTTTTTGCGCCTTCAAGTTACTAATAAGATTTAACTTCGCGTTGCTCTTTTCTCCGTACACCATTAAGGGTTTTCCCTTTTCGCGCATAATGCGAATCGCATTTTTGTAGCAAACGACCTCTGCTCTCTCCTTTTGCAACCAGTCCATGCCAATTATCAAATCAAAACTTCCTAACTCTACTGGTATCAAATTAATCTTACACGTTTCGTCAACCTGTTTAATTTTTCTGTTCCGGCATATATTATCGGCTTTAATTAATTTACCATTCTCTAATTCGAGTAAAAACTTATTATCCAAAGGTGTTAATGGAAAACTTAATTTAGCGCAGAAATCTCTACTCATATAGCTTCTATCCACACCCGAATCAAATAAAACATAAGCAGGTTTTTCATCAATGAGAAACGTACCCGTAACAAGCTCTGAGTCTTCCTGCGCTTCAACCACATTAATATTAAAGACTCTTCCACGGCTTTGACCATTATTATTCCCCTGGTTTGGACACATACTTTTGTAATGGCCCTTCTTCCCGCATCCGAAACAAGTAATGTCGGCATTTTCTGTTCCTTTAACCACTGGTCCGTAAACTTCACACCTTGCCGCACTATGCCCCTTTCTATTACATTTGGTACATGATACCGAACAGTAAGTAGTCGGATGGTACCCTTCACACCTTTTGCATGGAATTTTCTGGTTTTTGTTGCCATTGTTGTTATTGAAATGGTTGTTAGAATTGTTGTTACGGTTGTTATTGTTGTTGGGATGGTTGTTGTAGGTGTTGTGGTTGTTATTGTAGTTGTTGCTGGGATTACGATTGTTGTTGTTGCGATTGATGTTGCGGTTGTTGTGATTGTTGTTGCGATTGTGATTGTGATTGTCGTTGTTGTTGTATTGGTGACCCTTGTCACTATTTTTTCCCACTTTCTCTTGACTTACTTCATTTTGGTCTCCTCGGCCGCCTGCTCTTTAATTCTTCCTTCAATCTGTTTTATGAGTTTTTTGAGCCATTCGACTTGCTTTTTGCATTGAGGTGGGCGCGCTTGAACTCACATCCTCCTGAATTCTTTCTGGTAACCCTTTCATAAATGCGTCGATCTGCTCTTCTTCATCTTCGAACACTCGTGGACACAATAGACACAACTCTGTGAATCGTCGTTCGTATGTGGTAATATCGAATCCTTGCGTTCGTAATTCTCTAAGCTCTGTTTTGAGCTTGTTGATTTCATTTCTGGGACGGTACTGCTCATTCATCAAATATTTGAATGCGGACCACGGTAGTGCGTAAGCAGCATCTTGTCCCACCTGTTCGAGATAGGTGTTCCACCATGTTAACGTAGTACCTGTGAAAGTATGTGTGACGTACTTTACCCTGTCTTCTTTTCAGCATATTTGCTTATAGTAAACACAGATTCGACCTTCTCGGTCCATCATTTCAGTCCAACTGGTCCTTCAGTTCCATCGAATTCTAAAGGTTTACAGGCAGTGAAAGCCTTGTAGGAGCATCCTACACGATTTTCTGTGGAGTTAACTTCACTGCTAGACCCTGAGTTATTATTGTTGTTTTGCATTGCAACCTGTACTGCGGCTATGTTTGCAGCAAGGAATGCACGAAAATCTTCTTCGCTCATATTCAAGTTCTGTCGAGTAGTTGATGCCATTTTCTTCAAAAATAGCCAAAAGAGTTAAGTTAATCATATAGAATATTAGCGTAGTCAATAGTGTTTTGTGGCATAATATGAACTTATTTATAAAAACTTTTTCTTCATATTAGCGTTTTATAATTTTAATTCTGGTAGTACCTACCCGTTAAAGTTCATACTTAATAGCTAATACCAAAATTAACTACTACTATCGAAATTATATTCTATCATGAAAAACTTAATTCATTAATACTTCACACTTAAACTTTCGATACAATATCTTACAATCATACAATACCATTATTTTACATGAAGTATAGTACACGATATCTATTATACAAAGCGTGAAGTATTGGTAGCTGTTAAGACATAACTCTTTATTCAGACTTATTTTCTTCTTCTTCCTCGGACTCGGTTCGTTTGGCTAATTTCCTAGGGATAAACGGGCCAGTACTCATATGAGGAGTCCTTTTCACAAATGGTTTGAAAAAATCTGGTCTCTTAGATGTTCCCGGGCTATAGTTAAAGTTTAAGAAATACGGGTGTTTACGGTATATTCCATCAGGGTATTTCATGGTAACATAGAGTTTATCGGGTTTGGGATCGGGTTTCTCTATTTTAATAGATTTTCCCTTATTGTTTTATTTTTCTTTATTAAATTGGGCCGAGGTAATTTCTATCACTTCATCGGAATCCTCATCGGGATTTTCTCCCGATTCATCAGAAAATTGGTAATCTTCCCAATATTTTTCTTCCTCAGCGGAGACACCATAAACCATTTTTAACTTTGGTCCATTGGTTGAAGATTTCTTCTTATTTAATTGTTTTTCTGTGATTTTTAACATTTCCTCCTCTGGATCTACATCTTCCGGTTCTTCTTCTTCCGGTTCTTCTTCTTCCGGAATTTGTGAATCTTCCCAAAATACATCCGACTCATCATTGTTATTAGGTGAGTCGATGGGATTGATACTAGAAGTAGACATATATCACACAATAGCAAGCACGTTAAGAGATTAATATATCACATAATATTTACATGTTAAAAATATATAGTTTCCAACAAAAGTGTTAAGCAATCGTTTTTAAAACAAACACGGTCGAAGTCCAGACTCACTAATGCATCCTAACAAACTCGGTTAGACACATTAATGCAAATTTTCTAGTTCTCTAAGACCAACGCTCTGATGCCAACTAAAATATCCCGTTCATATCGATTTTAAACGTTCCATAACAATCGGTTTCATTGCGAGGTTTTGACCTCTATATGAGATGTTTTTCAAAGCCTGCATTCATTTTTAAAAACAAACAGTAACCTTTGTTCTATCGACAAAGGTCTAAAAGACATAACGTAGATTATCAAGTAATGATAATCTAAAATATAACGTTTACACACGACCATTACATAATGGTTTACAATAATATTATACAACAATTTATTTTTCCGAATGCAGTTTTTCTTTAAACATTATCATACAAGCATGCTGACTTCAAATCTTGTCTTTAATTAGCATGCAACAGCGGAACCTCTTAATAATCACCTGAGAATAAACATGCTTAAAATGTCAACAAAAATATTGATGAGTTATAGGTTTAACCTATGTCGTAAATTGTAATAATAGACCACAAGATTTCATTTTCCATAAATATACATCTCGTACAGGCATTTCGCAAACTGCATAGAGATAAAAATCATTCATATGGTGAACACCTGGTAACCGACATTAACAAAATGCATCTAGAATATCCCCATCATTCCGGGACTCTCATCGGATATGATAAATCGAAGTACTAAAGCATCCGTAACCCAGATGGGGCTTGTTGGGCCCGATAGATCTATCTTTAGGATTCAAGTCAATTAGGGTGTCTGTTCCCTAATTCTTAGGTTACCAGACTAAAAAGGGTGATATCCGATATAATAATCCAACCATAGAATGTAGTTTCAAGTACTTGTGCCTATTTTGTAAAACATTTAAAAAACTGCATGTATTCTCATCCCGAAAATATTAGATATTAAAAGTGGGACTATAACTCATTTTCACAGATGTTATGAATATCGTTACTACCTCAAGTATAGTAGGTAAACCTACTGAAAATGATGAGAAATAAACTTGTGCTTCAAAGGATCTATGATGGCTTGGAAGTTCTTGAAATAGAATCATGACACGAAAACAAGTTCAAGTAAGATTACTACTTGAATTAAGATAGTTATAGTTATAGAAATCGAATCAAAGTTTGAATTATGAAGATTACCTTGAATTAAAAAGATAACTGTAAATAACAAAGGTTTCTTGATCTTAGATGATTACTTGGAATGGATTTGAAAGTTGGAAGTAATCTAGTAAACTTGAAAGTGTTCTTGAAGTGTTCTAGAGTAGTTGTTTTGTATGATGATTAAAGGTTGGATTTATGAGCTAGATTGATGTAGATTTTGATGAAGATGATGAAGAACACTTAGAATATCAAGAGAGAACTTGAGAGAGATCAGTTTGATGCATGAAAGTTGAAAAATGAAAGTACTTATGGTGGTGGTTGAATTCGTGAAAATGGAGCATGGATATAGGCTCCATTAGTTTATATTTTTGCTAGATATTTGATGCTAGATGTTAAATGATGGTTCCCACATGTTTTGATGACTCATTAAGGCTGCTAAGAGCTGATCATTGAAGTGTATATTCCAATAGTATTTACATCTAAAAGCTGGGTATGATACGAGTACGAATAGTGAATGAATACGAGTAGAATTGTTGATGAAAACGAATGGGAATGTAATTGTAACCATTTTTGTTAAGTATAAGTATTTTGATATATGTCATTAAGTCTTTCAAAAGTGTACTAATACATCTTAATACACTACATATATATACATTTTAATCGAGTCGTTAAATCATCGTTAGTCGTTACATGCATGCGTTGTTTTGAAACCTTTAAGATAACGATCTCGTTTAATTCAATTAATCCATTGTTATTATATCTAATGAGGTGTTAAATTATTATATTATCATGATAACATAGTGTATTAATATATCTTAATACGATATATATATATATATATATATATATATATATATATATATATATATATATATATATATATATATATATATATATATTAAGACGTCGTTACAACGATAATCGTTACATATAAATATCGTTTCGAAATCCTTAATTTAATAGTCTTTTTTTATGTATATAGTTTATTGTTAATGTACATAATGAGATACTTAATTATCATTTCATCATGTTAAACATATATATATGTCCATATATATATTATCATGTCATATACAAGTTATAACGTTCGTGAATCATCGGATAAACTGGGTGGTCAAATATTTACATAAAATCCGTTTCAATTAATCAAGTCTTAATAAGTTTGATTGCTTAATATGTTGGAAACATTTATACATGTAAATATTAATCTCATAATATATATATATATATATATATATATATATATATATATATATATATATATATATATATATATATATATATAATCATGGAAAAATCCGGGTTTTGACAGGCTGGGCGCGACCTTGGACTTGTAAAAGATGTCATGGGCTGTGCGCGACCATGGACTTGATAAAAAATGTCATGGACTGTGTGTGACCATGTCATTGATAAAAAATGCCATGCGCTGGGCGCGACCATGGACTTGTGAAAGTTGCCATGGGCTGTGCGCGACCATGGACTTGATAAGACATGCCATTGGCTGTGCGCGACCATTGACTTTTGATTTGTTTAGAAATTTTCATTAATATAGTGCACAGCGAATGACAATTGTAAGCCCCCTTGCCATTATACATATTAACCATATTAACAAAAATTCTCATATAAAGTCTTATTGCGTGTTGAACGACTTTGTTTACCAAGTATAATAATTGTAATGATCAAGCGCGTAAGATCGTTAATGAACGCGTTAATATGTTTGGCTTAAATACATTTGATATTAATCGTAATTATACTCAAGGCATGCCAGCGCCCAATCTCCGTGTATACTGTTGTGCACACATCATACATTTTGATTGTGCACCCATGTGTAAAGAGTCTTCTAAGTGTGCCAACACTTAGGATTTAGGTCAGGCGCGACCAATGCCTTCGTTTATAGTCATGACTTGCAGATCTCTAGGTCTGCTCGGGTGGAACTAGGTCAACCCAATAACCGACGCTCTCCGGTAAAATAGTCTAGTCTGTCGCCAAGCAAACTTCTGCCACGCGGAAGCTAGAGAAAGTCATCCCTTAGGTAGGCAGGAATGCGCTAGTATTGTACTGTGCGCGTGCAATTCAAGTCAAATAGCTATTCAGCTCCGAGAGGTACATGAAATCATAAATGGAAATGATTTAATGCTTTAATATAATCGTAAAAACGATTTTTACAATAACGCAGTACACGGTCGACCTACAAAGGCGCGCTATTTTAGTAATTACATGTAAATCTAGACAAAGTAGGTGAGTAATCAATTCTCCTAATTTCTATATTACATGTAACATTTCTTAAGTGCGGTAGCATGCCAGGTCCGCTTGATTGGATTACCCTTGAGCTATGCCATTTTGTAAGTTCTGGTGTTACTGACTCCGACAACTTTGCAGGGGTCCCCCCGATTGGGGATCAGTTTCCTAGTGTCCTCGACTTAGTTTGCTTGGTTACTGTACCATACGAGATTGTTGACGATGAGCCCTAGAGGATTTGAGTGTTTGTGATAGATGTGCCTAGGTGTATACGAAATACGTGAAGTGCAAGATATACCAAAGGAGGACAGTTCACACAATAGCCACACAAAAGCAGTTTAGCGCATGTAAACTCATCAAATTACAAGCAACAATGAAGATATTCGTGTAAAAATAATAAGCATGCGAATACAACATAACACGCAAACTTGTACTCGCCTAGGTATTAGCGGTCATGACACTTTACATCTAATTGGTTCAAATATTCGCGAGAAAGCACGCGGATGACCCTTATCAAATTAATTAACAAGTGATTGTAAAAATTTTCAAAAGTGATCAAAGGCACCAAGTGATAAGTCATGTCAGGCAAATTAAATTCATGAAAATCATGCAGATTTGACAAGGGATGTTTCAAGCAGTGCGTGTTCACATTAATACAGATCATGCGCAAATTATACAAATCATGTGTATATATCATGTAAAAATACTGCCAGCGCATCAAAACAATAATGTGCCATTCTCTTAAAAATTAATTGTTGGAGTATAAATGGAGTTAAATTGATTAAGTGTGCACGTTGCATAGTAGCATTTTATAATTCATACCTTGCTAAGCAATACAATCAAAATAAGGAGGTGAATAGCAATAGATACATACCCGTTTGCTGATGAGTATCCCTTGTAAAGTGAAGAAGTTATGTTTTCAAACTAGTGTTGCCAACCTTGGGGCGCCAAGTCGATCGCTGAGCTGATGCACTGATGAGCATGTCCTTGCGAGCAAGCGCTGGTGTTACTGATATTATGCGAGGTGTATATAAAATAGCTTTTAAATTTTAGCAGGAAATACTATTAAATACGATACAATTTTACACAAGATATTTATTTATTTATAGAATGGATATACTTAAACCTTGCTACAACACTTATAGGCAGTGTACCTAATCGTACAGTAGTGTAGTTTTTAGTAAGTCCGGTTCGTTCCACAGGGAAAATCTTTAAACAAAGCTTAACGCTATATTAGTTTACTTTTATAAAAATACAAATATATATATAAGTAATATTATTATTATAAAGGGGGGGTTTTTACCGTTTAATGACCGGTTTGTCGATTTTAAAACTTTAGTCGCAGTTAAAACCAAATGTAAAATAATAAATAAATACAAGACTTAATTTAAATCGTAAAGTAAATAACGATAATGAAATTGCGAATAATAAAAGTGCGATAAAATAAACTTGCGATAATTAAAAAGTACGATAATTAAAAGTGCAATTAAATACAATAACAATAAAAATGCGATAATTAGAAGTGCAATTAAATATAAAATAAAAGAAATTAAATATGAAATAAAAGAATTATGCTTATTTAAACTTCCGTAACCATGATGTTTGACGTGTTGATTTTAGTTTTATGCCCATGGGTTAATTGTCCTTTGTCCTGGATTATTTAATATGTCCGTCTGGTTTTTGTCCATAACAGTCCATCAGTCATAAATATAAAGTGCGAGTGTCCTCGTCAAATTATCCTTATACCCGAAGTTAAATATTCCAACTAATTGGGGATTCGAATTGTAACAAGGTTTTAATACTTTGTTTAATGAATACACCAGGTTATCGACTGCGTGTAAACCAAGGTTTTACTACTTTATTAACAATTACACCAATTACCCTTGAATGTAATTCACCCCTGTTTCAACAAGTCTATTAACTATTAATCCAGTTCCGTATCCGGTAAAATGAATAATTATTGGTATTTATAGACATCCCGCCCACCGTACCCAGTCAAGCGTATGTGGTTATATATAAATACGCAGAATTATAAGTTTGTATATTAAATTAACAAGGTATTGTTTAGTTAATATAAAACCCATTAATAGCCCATAGTCTAATTTCCATAAGTGTCGTTCTTTTATCCAAACCCCAATTATGGTACAAAGCCCAATTATCCAATTTTAGTAATTAGCCCAACATCATGATTACTTCGGTATTAAATAAGCATAATAATAACTTAGCTACGAGACATTAAATTAAAAAGGTTGAACATAACTTACAATGATTAAAAATAGCGTAGCGTTACACGGACAGAATTTCGACTTACACCCTTACAACATTCGCTAACATACCCTTATTATTAGGATTAAAATTAAAATTAAAATTAAAATATAAATTATAAATATAAATATTACGTATATAGATAGAGAGATTGATGGATATTGGATGATAAAATGATCAGAATTCGTTGGGCTTTATAGGGAGTTTCAGTTTTTGGGGCTCCGCGACTCGCGGCCCATTCATTCTTCAAACTCCGCGAGTCGCGGAGTTTGTAATTACAGCTCACTCCATTTTGGCTCTTTGTTTACCGACGGTTTATTATATAAATATAATATATATATAATTTATATAATTAATTATATATTATATTATATTTATATACATAGTTAACTTGTAATTTTTAGTCCGTTGCGTCGAGCGTTGAGAGTTGACTCTGGTCCCGGTTCCGGATTTTCGAACGTCCTTGCGTACAATTTAATATCTTGTACTTTGCGTTTTGAATCTTGTACTCTTGTAATTTCGAGACGTTTCTTATCAATAATTGGAACCTCTTTGATTGTCTTTTGTAATTTTGAGCTTTTTGGTCGTTTGCGTCTTCAGTTCGTCGAATCTGTCTTTTGTCTTTACCTTTTATTATTTAAACGAATATCACTTGTAAATAGAACAATTGCAACTAAAAGCTTGTCTTTCTTGAGGAATAATGCTATGAAATATATGTTCGTTTTTAGCATTATCAAATATTCCCACACTTGAGCGTTGTTTGTCCTCAAGCAATATCGTCTTGAAATACTAGAATCACTTCTTTATTCTTCACACTTTGTACATCAGTGATTTCTATACGGCGGTATAAACAATGGTAGTAACGATATGGTTTACAGTCCCACATGACTATAAAAATTTAGATCCATTAAGGAAATTGGATCTTTATGAAAACATTTGATCTTTTGAAAATTAAATATAGTTTTTACCCTAGATAAGTTTTCCGGAATAACCCTTCACCGGTGTTTGCAAAATATTTTTGTGGGTTGTGTGGGTTTCAGATTTGAAAATTTTAGCTCAACACTTGTGGTTTTGTGTTACCCACTTTCTAACCTTGTATTGGGAAAGCAACACGTCCAGTTTACTTGTTCCATATATTACCTTTCGGTAAACTACCGTCCGGTTGTAAAGGAAAGCGATGAACAAGAAACTGTGAAGGCAATATCTAATGACATGCATATGATTATGGTCTATAACGTGTCGGACGCAATTACTATCCTTGGTAGGAGCAATAGTAAAGCTTACCCTTATAATTTTCCGGTCTGGCACAAGGTCCTGTCTTTGACCATGCTATGCAACCACCGTTCTTACGGTTGACACCCGATTTAGTTCAGGTGACCTAATGAATTCCAGGTGAATTCCTAGGATTTTACGTTCAATGGTAATGAACGCATTGAAAATAGGGTTTTCAGAAAACAAATCGGTTTGTAATTTTATCAAAATATTTTCTCGTTCAAGCTCGAGTTTAGATATCATTGAATTCCATGAGTTTGAATTCTCAATCTTTAAGGTCAATCTCTAGGATTGAGTAATAGCAGGCTTAAAAGCTGATTTTTGATCTTTTAAGGAGATTATCCTTTCTGGGGATCTGATTCATTAGTCTTATCCAGCTAATTTGCATGGTGCCCCCCATTGTACGAGATAAATCCTTCTCATGGTTAGGATAAATCTGACCACTTGGCGACCCTGTTTAATGCTAAGGTCCGTGGATTTCCTGCTGATTTTAGTGATGACTTTTCTAGGTTTTTCGTCAACCTACAGTTGGTCTGGACGACAACTTCCTGACCTAAATCAAGAAGCGCGTTTCTTTTTTGGAAGACTTTACTTCCTTTTAATGATGGAATTGATTCATCGTGTAGATCCATCTCTTCTTTTCTTTCATCGGGTAAAACAGTTTAGTTTAGTCCAAAGCAAAAGTATTTTCAGTTATTTGTACAAAAATATGTGACATATGTTTTGAATAACTTGGAGAATTTTCCCACACTTGGCTTTTATTTTCCTTTTTATTGTCCTCTATTCCATTTTAAATGAATTTTAACATTTTGGTTTGTTTATCAATTTATGTCCTTTCTGAGGTAACGATAATTTCGGTATTAAAACCTAGTTTTCATCGTTCATAAATATGTATAAACATGATTTTGAGTTCATTTAATTAAAAATTTTGAAAAATTTTACTAGAATTGGGTAGTCAGTATATAAGACTAGGGCTGTTCTTTATTATCAGAGAGCACTAGATTCTAATACAACTACTACTTTACTAGTATTTCTAATGGTAACCAAGTGTATAAAGTAAAAATTTTAAAATCCGAAAGAATTTAACCCCTTCACACATTTAAGATCTTGCAATGCCCTCATTTGCAAGAAATCAGTAACAATTTAAATTATTGAGGGTGATTTGTGTGAAAATGATTAAATTTTACCAAAGTTTTCAAACATATTTGTGTTTGTTTGCTGAATGATAAATGATGCACATCATTTGTTCATTCCGTCTTGTTGTTATTTCACATATATTTTGCATCTTGTCGTCAAAATTAGTTGCTTTTGCTGAACTTAATGCCAGTCTTTGAAAATGCGTTGTTTTACCCTGTTGTGTACATAAGATAAACTGCATACATATATACATATTTTTGAAGTTTGGTATATTACCCCACATTCAAAAATTATTAAAATCTAAGAATAAAAGTTAGAAAATTATAAAAACTATTACAATATTAAATAAGTATTAAACGTATCAACATTACAAATTACAAAATAAATAAAACTAAGTAGACTAAGGATGATACTGATACCAGTAGGGGTTCCATGCATAACCATAGGTGCTATAAAATGCTTCGGCTGGGTTATACGTAGGATACGGTGGTTGAATCTCTATAGACCAGGGAGGAAATATGGGCGATGGAATAGGAATATAGTTTCAACCTATATGTTGGCAATAAGCTATGATTTATTTTTGATGAACTTGCCAATCTTCAAATGCTCTATGTCTAGCATTTTCGTACTCCTGTGAAGCTATAAACCTTTGCATTTCTTGCATTTCATTTCCCCCTCCTACATTACCTTGCTGTTGGTTTCTCTCAACCTGTGGATGTCTACCATGGTATTGTACTGCGGCGTTATTTCGCCTCTTCAAAAATTTCGCACCATGGTATACATTTAAACCTATTGTATCGCGGGGTTCTGGTTCTTCGACTAATAATCCCCCCCGACTTATATCCACACCGAGATATTCAGCAATCAAAGTAATAAATATACCACCTCCTATTATGCTATGCGGTCTCATCCCCCTAACCATAGCTGATAAATAATAACCCACACAATAAGGTATACTTACAGCGCTTTGTGGGTCTCGAATACACATATGGTAAAACAAATCCTGTTCATTTACCTTTTCCTTGTTCTTACCTCTTTGTGTAATCGAATTAGCTAAAAACCTATGAATTACTCTTAATTCAGCTCTATCTATATCTAAATAAGAGTAATTTCCCCCTTTGAATCGGTGATGGCTTGTCATTTGACTCCATACACCATGTGTATCAAAATTTTCATCTATCTTTCTACCATTTAGTATTAACCCTCTACAATCGGCAGATGCTAACTCCTCAGGCGTATATATACGTAAAGCCTGAGCCATGTCTAGTAAAGACATGTGGCGCATCGAACCTCCTAACAAAAATCTAATAAAAGATCGATCGGTTAAACTAGCTACCCGATCATTTAATTCTATAATACACAACAATTCTTCACACCATACTTTATATACAGGTCTACGCATGGTGAATAAACGTACCCAGTCGTTAAAAGTAGAATTACCATACCTCTGTGCAAGTAATTCCCTAATTGGCCCGGCCAATTCTACAGCTTCTAATGGTCCCCATTCTATGACCCTAGGTACCTCAACAACTTTAGAATGAAGAGTATGCAAACCCCTTTGGTATTTTGGATAATCTATCCAAAGTCTGTCAAATCTCAGGTTCGGGTGCAAATCTTTCAAGTGCATATCAGAAAATGTCATGACTGGATGAGGTATATCTTGTTTGTAGTAGTTATCCACCTCCTGTTGTTCCGCATTCTCAGCAGGAGCATTGCGAGCTTGGGATGAAGATTCACCCCTTTCAGTCTGCAAAACACATCAAACACAATTTTTGTGCATCCAAATATGCATTAGTGTCAGCAAAATCATCAATCAAAATAATTACAATGACATGATCAATTTATATCAAACTTAAGCTCATTTTCATATTTTCATCAAATCTACACTTTTTCAAATAAGCATATACGAATATGTTCGCCAAGTTCATAAGCATTCAACTCAAATAACATGTCAAAATAATCATTACTAGCAATTAAACAAGTTTCAAATGGCATTATCTCTCAAAAATCAAGTTCATGAATTTTAGACTTGAAAAAGTCCACTTTAATTCTCAAAATCATGTTTAGGTTCAAAGTTTGGATCATTTAACTACCTAAATATGTTACACTACTTAATTTAGTAACAATTCATGACAAAAATCGGCCATAACCTGTTTATATCAAAAAGCCCCAAATTGCTCAAGAACACAAACCCTAGATTACTCAAAATTTGAAGTTTAAGGCTTCTAATCATGTTAAATAGCATCAATCTAGGTTATACAAGCATAATACATAAGCAATTTAAGCATAATTACACTAAAAAGCATCAAAATTGAATTGGGTATAAAATTGCTCAAGAACACTAATTTTCTGATTAAATGGTGTTTAGGTGTAGAAATTTACCGTTTTTCTTGAGTAATTCCTTGATAGCATCCTTCTCAACATGATTTTAGTAAAAGATTTGATGATTAATGGTGAAAAAATTCGATTTTTGTGTGATATTTTCGGGTTTTTTCGCAGTATGTTTTGTGGGTGTTGTGTGGACTGAGCTGTTCCAGCTCCTTTATTTTTTTTTTGTAATTCGGTCCCTCCGCGAGTCGCGGTGTTTGAACCTTCAAACTCCGCGAGTAGCGGAGTTTGTATTTTTTTTTTTTAAACATCTTATACTAATTAAAACAATTAAGTAATTAATTTTAAAATTTTGTTTCCCCTGTTATTTAGGACGAGGTCGTTTCGGATCGATGTCCTAGTCCGTCCTTCGACAAAATTTAAAATTTGTCTTTTTGTAGCGATTGTTTTAAAAGCTAAGATTTTTGGGGTTTTTTTTAATGTTTTTGGCATACTTTAATTCAATATGATTAAAAATAATGATAATAAAAGTTCTCGTCCCTCTCTTGGGTAAAGCAATTTCGGTTCAAAGACCTAGTCTTCAACTTACGACGAATTTTAAAAATCATATTTTTAACTTAATGAGATAAAGTAAATTTTTATTTTTAAATTCACACAATTTAAATATAAAATTCAAAATTAATATTAAAAATTCACACCAAACTTACAATTTAAAATGCATAAAAATAAAATTCATATTTTAAAAATTAAAAATTCACACCAAACTTAATTTAAAAATTCATATTATAAATTCACTCCAAACTTATATTAATTTTTCAAATATTTACAATTTTAAATATATTGTTTTTACAAAGTTTACAATATTAATTTAAGATTTATATATTAATTTTAAAAACATGGTAAAAATAAAATTAAAAATCTTTTTGGCTTTTTATTCCACTTTAATCAATCAAAATATTATCAAAAATATGCGCCCCTCTTTTCGGTAAAGTAATTTCGGTTCCAAGACCTAATTTAACTCATGACGAATTTTTGAAATATTTTGGGTTGATTGATTAAAGATATTTATACCTTAAGAATAAACGTTAAATTTCGCAGTGATGTAATAAATTTTTGTATGATATCAATAATTTCGGTCGCCAAACCTAATTTTATTCAATACCAATTTAATACTTTATAGCGAACAAATTAGCGTTTATTATCAAAAGGTTAAAAAAAAATTAAAAATAAAAACTGTACAGACTTACCTGTGAGATAGTATTCTTAGTTATACGATCTATCCCATTCATAAGATAGTCGGTTTAATTGGTTTTCCATAGCTACATAGGCGTAACCTCGAGCATTCAGTGTTTTTTCTTCTAAACATATGAACGGTCCGTCTCTGCATAAAGTAACAAATTCGGTATTTGAATAGGTTTGATTATTTGAACATTTACCTCCATGTGACCATTTTCCGCATTTGTGACATCTTTCTAGGTGTCGTGCTCTTCTTTTCGCTGCGGATTTTGATTTTCCTTTACCAAATTGTAACTTATTATCTTCGCATCTGGATTCTTTTCTAACTCCGTCCAATCTTTCTCTGATTACTGATACTATTTCACTCGGAAGTGTGTCATTATTACGTTTAGTGATCAAAGCGTGTAGCATTAGACCATGGTTTAGTTCACAGGTAGTCTTCATTTTGTAAAAACCTAAAAAAAATAAAAATTCAGAATGGGGAGAGAAGACTAGTTCTTTAGGGTCTGCTAGGGAAAGACCATTCGGGTTCCATTTTCGAGAACTACACGAAAACAGACAATCTAACTCTAACAGAAATACATATTATCCTTTAAAGACTTGATTCTCCCCACACTTAGTTAGTTGTGGTGTCGAAATTGTGATTAACTTCGTTGTCAACTTCCATCGGACCATGTATGTAATGTTTAACTCTGTGACCATTAACTTTAAATTCAATCCCATTTGAATTTATTAATTCTATCGTTCCGTATGGGAAAACTCTTTTGACTATGAATGGTCCAGACCATCTTGATTTCAATTTTCCAGGAAATAGCTTGAATCGTGAATTGAAAAGAAGAACTCTGTCTCCTTCTTTAAATTCTTTTGAACTTCTGATTCTTTTATCATGCCATTTCTTTGTTCTTTCTTTATAGATTAACGAATTTTCGTATGCTTCATGTCTTAATTCTTCTAATTCGTTTAGTTGACTTAATCGTAGACGTCTGGCTTCATGTAAATCAAGATTACATGTCTTCAAAGCCCAAAATGCTTTGTGTTCAATTTCTACTGGAAGATGACATGCTTTTCCATAAACAAGTCTAAAAGTTGTGGTTCCAATTGGAGTTTTGTAGGCTGTTCTAAAAGCCCAGAGTGCATCCTCCAATTTAATGGACCATTCCTTCGGATTTGATCCTACGGTTTTCTCTAGAATACGTTTTAAAGCTCGGTTGGTATTTTCAACTTGTCCACTTGTTTGTGGATGATATGCGGTGGAGATTTTATGAGTTACTCCATATCTTTTAAGAACTTTCTCAAGTTGATTATTACATAAATGAGTACCCCGATCACTTATTAAAGCTTTCGGTGTTCCAAACCTTGCAAAAAGACGTTTTAAAAAGTTGACTACAACTCGTGCATCGTTAGTTGGAAGAGCTTGTGCTTCCGCCCATTTAGATACATAAATTGCCATTACCATGGATTTCATCACTAAATTGCCAAGGACTGCAAGTGGTTTTGATACTATTTGGGTAATAGTTGATCGTCTCACCAAATCAGCACATTTCCTGCCAATAAGAGAAGATGACAAGATGGAGAAGTTAGCACGACTGTATTTGAAGGAAGTCGTCTCCAGACATGGAATACCAATATCTATTATCTCTGATAGGGATGGCAGATTTATTTCAAGATTCTGGCAGACATTACAGCAAGCATTAGGAACTCGTCTAGACATGAGTACTGCCTATCATCCACAAACTGATGGGCAGAGTGAAAGGACGATACAAACGCTTGAAGACATGCTACGAGCATGTGTTATTGATTTCGGAAACAGTTGGGATCGACATCTACCATTAGCAGAATTTTCCTACAACAACAGCTACCATTCAAGCATTGAGATGGCGCCGTTTGAAGCACTTTATGGTAGAAAGTGCAGGTCTCCGATTTGTTGGAGTGAAGTGGGGGATAGACAGATTACGGGTCCGGAGATTATACAAGAAACTACCGAGAAGATCATCCAAATTCAACAACGGTTGAAAACCGCCCAAAGTCGACAAAAGAGCTACGCTGACATTAAAAGAAAAGATATAGAATTTGAAATTGGAGAGATGGTCATGCTTAAAGTTGCACCTTGGAAAGGCGTTGTTCGATTTGGTAAACGAGGGAAATTAAATCCAAGGTATATTGGACCATTCAAGATTATTGATCGTGTCGGACCAGTAGCTTACCGACTTGAGTTACCTCAACAACTCGCGGCTGTACATAACACTTTCCACGTCTCGAATTTGAAGAAATGTTTTGCTAAAGAAGATCTCACTATTCCGTTAGATGAAATCCAAATCAACGAAAAACTTCAATTCATCGAAGAACCCGTCGAAATAATGGATCGTGAGGTTAAAAGACTTAAGCAAAACAAGATACCAATTGTTAAGGTTCGATGGAATGCTCGTAGAGGACCCGAGTTCACCTGGGAGCGTGAAGATCAGATGAAGAAGAAATACCCGCATCTATTTCCAGAAGATTCGTCAACACCTTCAACAGCTTAAAATTTCGGGACGAAATTTATTTAACGGGTAGGTACTGTAGTGACCCGAACTTTTCCATGTTTATATATATTAATTGAGATTGATATTTACATGATTAAATGTTTCCAACATGTTAAGCAATCAAACTTGTTAAGACTTGATTAATTGAAATATGTTTCATATAGACAATTGACCACCCAAGTTGACCGGCGATTCACGAACGTTAAAACTTGTAAAAATGACATGACGATATATATATGGATATACATATGGTTAACATGAGATTATGATAAGTAAGTATCTCCATAAGTATATTAACAATGAGTTATATACATATAACAAGACTACTAACTTAAGGATTTCGAAACGAGACATATATGTAACGATTATCGTTGTAACGACATTTAAATGTATATATATCATATTAAGATATATTAATATATCATAATATCATGATAATATAATAATTTAACATCTCATTAGATATAATAAACAATGGGTTAACAACATTAATTGAGATCGTTAACTTAAAGGTTTCAAAACAACACTTACATGTAACGACTAACGATGACTTAACGACTCAGTTAAAATGTATATACATGTAGTGTATTTAGATGTATTAAAATACTTTTGGAAGACTTCAAGACATATATCAAAACACTCATACTTAACGAAAATGGTTACAGTTACTTTTCCATTCTTTTCTTTCATCAAGAATTCTAGTCGTATTCTTACCCGTATTATACACAGCTTCAAAACGTACTTACTATGAGTATATACCAATAGAAACTAGCATGGGATTCCACTCTTGATTATGTCATGTATGACTAATCAATTTTAACTTCTACCATGAGCTAGTCAACTAACTAGAACTCCTTTTAACCCCACTCACCACTCACCAATTACCACTCATCATTCACTCCATTTCACTTCCAATTCTCTTTCTAATTCTCTCTCAACACACACACACACACACTATTATGAACGTATTTTTCCAGTAGTTAATCATTATCTTCATCAAAAATCACTTCAAGAATCAAGCTATAATCATCATAGGAAGAACACTTCAAGAACACTTCAAAAATCCCTTCAAGTTTACTAATTTACTTCCAAGCTTTCTAATCCATTCCAAGTAATCATATAAGATCAAGAAACCTTTGTTATATACAGTTGGTTATCTTTCTTATTCAAGGTAATATTCATATTCAAACTTTGATTCAATTTCTATAACTATAAACTATCTTAATTCGAGTAAAAAATCTTACTTGAACTTGTTTTTGTGTCATGATCCTACTTCAAGAACTTTCAAGCCATCCAAGATCCTTTGAAGCTAGATCATTTCTTGTCACTTCCAGTAGGTTTACCTACTAAACTTGAGGTAGTAATGATGTTCATAACATCATTCGATTCATATATATAAAACTATCTTATTCGAAGGTTTAAACTCGTAATCACTAGAACATAGTTTAGTTAATTCTAAACTTGTTCGCAAACAAAAGTTAATCCTTCTAACTTGACTTTTAAAATTAAATAAACACATGTTCTATATCTATATGATATGCTAACTTAATGATTTAAAACCTGGAAATACGAAAAATACCGTAAAACCGGATTTAAGCCGTCGTAGTAACACCGCGGGCTGTTTTGGGTTAGTTAATTAAAAACTATGATAAAAGTTGATTTAAAAGTTGTTATTTTGAGAAAATGATTTTTATTATGAACATGAAACTATATCCAAAAATTATGGTTAAACTCAAAGTGGAAGTATGTTTTCTAAAATGGTCATCTAGACGTCGTTCTTTCGACTGAAATGACTACCTTTACAAAAACGACTTGTAACTTATTTTTCCGACTATAAACCTATACTTTTTCTGTTTAGATTCATAAAAAAGAGTTCAATATGAAACCATAGCAATTTGATTCACTCAAAACGGATTTAAAATGAAGAAGTTATGGGTAAAACAAGATTGGATAATTTTTCTCATTTTAGCTACGTGAAAATTGGTAACAAATCTATTCCAACCATAACTTAATCAACTTGTATTGTATATTATGTAATCTTGAGATACCATAGACACGTATACAATGTTTCGACCTATCATGTCGACACATCTATATATATTTCGGAACAACCATAGACACTCTATATGTGAATGTTGGAGTTAGCTATACAGGGTTGAGGTTGATTCCAAAATATATATAGTTTGAGTTGTGATCAATACTGAGATACGTATACACTGGGTCGTGGATTGATTCAAGATAATATTTATCGATTTATTTCTGTACATCTAATTGTGGACAACTAGTTGTAGGTTACTAACGAGGACAGCTGACTTAATAAACTTAAAACATCAAAATATATTAAAAGTGTTGTAAATATATTTTAAACATACTTTGATATATATGTATATATTGTTATAGGTTCGTGAATCAACCAGTGGCCAAGTCTTACTTCCCGACGAAGTAAAAATCTGTGAAAGTGAGTTATAGTCCCACTTTTAAAATCTAATATTTTTGGGATGAGAATACATGCAGGTTTTATAAATGATTTACAAAATAGACACAAGTACGTGAAACTACATTCTATGGTTGAATTATTGAAATCGAATATGCCCCTTTTTATTAAGTCTGGTAATCTAAGAATTAGGGAACAGACACCCTAATTGACGCGAATCCTAAAGATAGATCTATTGGGCCTAACAAACCCCATCCAAAGTACCGGATGCTTTAGTACTTCAAAATTTATATCATATCCGAAGGGTGTCCCGGAATGATGGGGATATTCTTATATATATGCATCTTGTTAATGTCGGTTACCAGATGTTCACCATATGAATGATTTTTATCTCTATGTATGGGATGTGTATTGAAATATGAAATCTTGTGGTCTATTGTTACGATTTGATATATATAGGTTAAACCTATAACTCACCAACATTTTTGTTGACGTTTAAAGCATGTTTATTCTCAGATGAATACTAAGAGCTTCCGCTGTTGCATACTAAAATAAGGACAAGATTTGGAGTCCATGTTTGTATGATATTGTGTAAAAACTGCATTCAAGAAACTGATTTCGATGTAACATACCATTATGTAATGGTCGTGTGTAAACAGGATATTTTAGATTATCATTATTTGATAATCTACGTAAAGCTTTTTAAACCTTTATTTATGAAATAAAGGTTATGGTTTGTTTTAAAAATGAATGCAGTCTTTGAAAAATGTCTCATATAGAGGTCAAAACCTCGCAACGAAATCAATTAATATGGAACGTTTTTAATCAATAAGAACGGGACATTTCAGTTGGTATCAGAGCGTTGGTCTTAGAGAACCAGAATTTTGCATTAGTGTGTCTTATCTAGTTTGTTAGGATGCATTAGTGAGTCTGGACTTCGACCGTGTTTACTTGAAAAATGATTGCTTAACAAATTTTGTTGGAAACTATATATTTTTAACATGTGAATATTATGTGATATATTAATCTCTTAACGCGTTTGATATTATGTGATAGATGTCTACCTCTAGAACAAGTCCCATTGACTCACCTAATAATAATGAAGAGTCAAATGTAAATTGGAATGATTCGTGGACTGATTCACAAGTTCCCGAAGAGGAACCGGAAGAAGAGTCGGAACCGGAAGAAGAATCGGAACCGGAAGAAGAATCAGAACCGGATGAAGAAATAGAACCGGTGGGGGAAATAATAAAACGGTTAAGTAAAAGAAAATCCTCAACCAACCGACCAAGGTCAATTATGGTCAATGGTGTTTCCGCCAAGGAAGCAAAATATTGGGAGGATTACCAATTCTCCGATGAATCGGATTCCGACGAGAATTCCGATGATGTTATAGAAATTACCCCAACTGAATTTAAAAAGGCAAAAGAAAATAATAAGGGAAAGGGCATAAAAATAGAGAAATCTAATTCCAACCCCGATGAACTTTATATGTATCGTCAACCCTCGAAGTCCTTAAGTTGTAACAATGACCCGGGAACCTCTAAACCACCAGGTTTTTCTAAACCAATGTGGATAACGACGGCTCGTATTAGGGGAACATCATATATCCCTAGAAACTTGGCAAAACGAACCAAAACCGAAGAAGAAGAAACAAGCCAGTCGGAATAAGATAGTTGTATTCGTGTGGTGTAATATAAGTAATATAGTGTGCTTATGCTTTATGATATATGTAAAAATTGCTTGTATTAATAAGTATTTTTTTTTTATGAATCTAACTCTTGTTCTATTTTACAGTATAAAAACACAAAATGGATAGACAACCCAATATTTTAAGAGACCTACCCGGAGACATGATTGATGAAATCTTGTCTAGAGTCGGTCAGAATTCCTCGGCACAACTATTTAAGGCGAGATCAGTTTGTAAGACATTCGAAGAACGTTCCAAGAATGCCTTGGTTTATAAAAGGCTTTCGTTCGAAAGATGGGGGATATCACATTGGGAAATCCATAAGTTACGATGTGTTTACTTTGATGCATATATTGCGGGGAACCCAAATGCTATTTTACGCAACGGGTTAAGAAATTATTTTGACTCAGTATATCCGAATATAGGACTTAAGCGGCTAACATGCAACATAAAGAAGCATGTTATGCTTACGGGTTAGTAATGTTCGCTTCTCACCAAAGTGAGAACAAGAACATCGGGCTACAACTATTAAACAAAATGTTCCCACAAGTGACGGAGTCGGTAATTGGGGTAAGAAATGAGGTTTTTAGGTTATTACGAGACTGTTGGTCTTACGTAACCCTCGTCCCTTTGACGACGTTACAACACGCTGTCTTATCAACGGCCATAACGGTTATGTTCCACAAGACCAAGGATGGGAAGTAGTCCTAGTAAAACCAGAATGCATGACTTGTTTCTGGACGTATGAATTACGTGTCTTTATTGCCTTTGCTGAACGACTTGTGTACTAGCTAGAATTATCTTCACAACTATCTTGTATCAAAGTTATTGTGTGCTATATTTCATGCTTTATGTAAAATAAGCGGTATTGTAAGTTTGTAAATTATTGTATAAAAGTTTGAACGCGAAATATTATTACAATCAGTTTCTCATATAGAACTGTAGTAGTTGAATTGTATATTAGCTACTAAGTATGAACTTAACGGGTAGGTACTACCCGAATTTAAACTTATAAAACGCTAATATGAAGGAAAAGCTTTTATAAATGAGTTCATATTATGCTACGAAATACTATTAACTACTCTTAATATTCTGTATGATTAACTTGTTCCATTTGACTATTTTGAAGGAAATGGCACCGACTACTCGACACACCGTGAATATGAATGAAGAGGAATTCCGTACTTTCCTAGCTTCAAACATAGCCGCAGTACAGGCTGCGCTACATACCAACAATAACCTTGGATCTAGCAGTACAGGAAATCGTGTAGGATGCACCTACAAAGAATTCACTGCCTGCAAACCTTTGGAATTTGATGGAACCGAAGGACCGATCGGATTGAAACGGTGGACCGAGAAGGTCGAATCGGTGTTTGCCATAAGTAAGTGTACTGAAGAGGACAAAGTAAAGTACGCTACGCATACCTTCACAGGTTCTGCGTTAACATGGTGGAATACCTATCTAGAGCAAGTGGGACAAGACGATGCGTACGCACTACCGTGGTCAGCATTCAAGCACTTGATGAACGAGAAGTACCGTCCCAGAACCGAGGTCAATAAGCTCAAGACAGAACTTAGAGGGTTACGAACCCAAGGATTTGATATTACCACGTACGAAAGACGATTCACAAAATTGTGCCTGTTGTGTCCGGGAGCATTCGAAGATGAGGAAGAGAGGATCGACGCGTTTGTGAAAGGATTACCGGAAAGAATCCAAGAAGATATAAGTTCACACGAGCCCGCCTCCATACAACAGGCATGTAGAATGGCTCACAAACTAGTAAACCAGATTGAAGAAAGAATTAAAGAACAGACTGCTGAAGAGGCCAATGTGAAGCAAGTCAAAAGAAAGTGGGAGGAAAACGGTGATAAGAATCACTAATACAACAACAACAGCAATTACAACAATAATCGCAACAATTATCCCAACAATCGCAACATCAATCGCAACTACAACAAACGGCCCAACAACAACAACAACAACAACAGCAACTACAACAATCATCCCAACAACAATAATAACCGCAACAACAACAACAATCAGAAGCAGCTATGCCAAAGGTGTGAAAAGTATCACTCGGAGTTCTGCACCAAATTTTGCAACAAGTGTAAAAGAAATGGTCATAGCGCGGCGAAGTGTGAGGTCTACGGACCAGGGGTTAATAGAACGAAAGGAACAAATGGTGTCGGAACGAGTAATGGCGGAGCAAGTAGTGTCGGAGCAAGTTATGCCAATGTAGTTTGTTATAAATGTGGAAAACCGGGCCACATTATTAGAAATTGCCCGAACCAGGAGAACACGAATGGACAAGGCCGTGGAAGAGTTTTCAATATTAATGTGGCAGAGGCACAGGAAGACCTAGAGCTTGTTACGGGTACGTTTCTTATTGACAATAAATCTGCTTTCGTTTTATTTGATTCGGGTGCGGATAGAAGCTATATGAGTAGAGATTTTTGTGCTAAATTAAGTTGTCCATTGACGCCTTTGGATAGTAAATTTTTACTCGAATTAGCAAATGGTAAATTAATTTCAGCAAATAATATATGTCGGAATCGAGAAATTAAACTGGTTAGCGAAACATTTAAGATTGATTTGATACCAGTAGAGTTAGGGAGTTTTGATGTGATAATCGGTATGGACTGGTTGAAAGAAGTGAAAGCAGAGATCGTTTGTTACAAAAATGCAATTTGCATTATACGAGAAAAAGGAAAACCCTTAATGGTGTACGGAGAAAAGGGCAACACGAAGCTACATCTTATTAGTAATTTGAAGGCACAAAAACTAATAAGAAAAGGTTGCTATGCTGTTCTAGCACACGTCGAGAAAGTACAAACTGAAGAAAAGAGCATCAATGATGTTCCCATTGCAAAAGAATTTCCCGATGTATTTCCGAAAGAATTACCGGGATTACCCCCACAACGATCCGTTGAATTTCAAATAGATCTTGTACCAGGAGCTGCACCAATAGCTCGTGCTCCTTACAGACTCGCACCCAGCGAGATGAAAGAACTGCAAAGCCAATTACAAGAACTTTTAGAGCGTGGTTTCATTCGACCAAGCACATCACCGTGGGGAGCTCCTGTTTTGTTTGTCAAGAAGAAAGATGGTACATTCAGATTGTGTATCGACTACCGAGAGTTGAACAAACTTACCATCAAGAACCGCTACCCACTACCGAGAATCGATGACTTATTTGATCAACTACAAGGCTCGTCTGTTTATTCAAAGATTGACCTACGTTCCGGGTATCATCAAATGCGGGTGAAAGAAGATGATATTCCAAAGACTGCTTTCAGAACACGTTACGGTCATTACGAGTTTATGGTCATGCCGTTTGGTTTAACTAATGCACCAGCTGTGTTCATGGACCTTATGAACCGAGTGTGTGGACCATACCTTGACAAGTTTGTCATTGTTTTCATTGATGACATACTTATTTACTCAAAGAATGACCAAGAACACGGTGAACATTTGAGAAAGGTGTTAGAAGTATTGAGGAAGGAAGAATTGTACGCTAAGTTTTCAAAGTGTGCATTTTGGTTGGAAGAAGTTCAATTCCTCGGTCACATAGTGAACAAAGAAGGTATTAAGGTGGATCCAGCAAAGATAGAAACTGTTGAAAAGTGGGAAACCCCGAAAACTCCAAAACACATACGCCAGTTTTTAGGACTAGCTGGTTACTACAGAAGGTTCATCCAAGACTTTTCCAGAATAGCAAAACCCTTGACTGCGTTAACGCATAAAGGGAAGAAATTTGAATGGAATGATGAACAAGAGAAAGCGTTTCAGTTATTGAAGAAAAAGCTAACTACGGCACCTATATTGTCATTGCCTGAAGGGAATGATGATTTTGTGATTTATTGTGACGCATCAAAGCAAGGTCTCGGTTATGTATTAATGCAACGAACGAAGGTGATTACTTATGCGTCTAGACAATTGAAGATTCACGAACAAAATTATACGACGCATGATTTGGAATTAGGCGCGGTTGTTTTTGCATTAAAGACTTGGAGGCACTACTTATATGGGGTCAAAAGTATTATATATACCGACCACAAAAGTCTTCAACACATATTTAATCAGAAACAACTGAATATGAGGCAGCGTAGGTGGATTGAATTCTTGAATGATTACGACTTTGAGATTCGTTACCACCCGGGGAAGGCAAATGTGGTAGCCGATGCCTTGAGCAGGAAGGACAGAGAACCCATTCGAGTAAAATCTATGAATATAATGATTCATAATAACCTTACTACTCAAATAAAGGAGGCGCAACAAGGAGTTTTAAAAGAGGGAAATTTAAAGGATGAAATACCCAAAGGATCGGAGAAACATCTTAATATTCGGGAAGACGGAACCCGATATAGGGCTGAAAGGATTTGGGTACCAAAATTTGGAGATATGAGAGAAATGGTACTTAGAGAAGCTCATAAAACCAGATACTCAATACATCCTGGAACGGGGAAGATGTACAAGGATCTCAGGAAATATTTTTGGTGGCCGGGTATGAAAGCCGATGTTGCTAAATACGTAGGAGAATGTTTGACGTGTTCTAAGGTCAAAGCTGAGCATCAGAAACCATCAGGTCTACTTCAATAACCCGAAATCCCGAAATGGAAATGGGAAAACATTACCATGGATTTCATCACTAAATTGCCAAGGACTGCAAGTGGTTTTGATACTATTTGGGTAATAGTTGATCGTCTCACCAAATTAGCACATTTCCTGCCAATAAGAGAAGATGACAAGATGGAGAAGTTAGCACGACTGTATTTGAAGGAAGTCGTCTCCAGACATGGAATACCAATCTCTATTATCTCTGATAGGGATGGCAGATTTATTTCAAGATTCTGGCAGACATTACAGCAAGCATTAGGAACTCGTCTAGACATGAGTACTGCCTATCATCCAAAAACTGATGGACAGAGCGAAAGGACAATACAAACGCTTGAAGACATGCTACGAGCATGTGTTATTGATTTCGGAAACAGTTGGGATCGACATCTACCATTAGCAGAATTTTCCTACAACAACAGCTACCATTCAAGCATTGAGATGGCGCCGTTTGAAGCACTTTATGGTAGAAAGTGCAGGTCTCCGATTTGTTGGAGTGAAGTGGGGGATAGACAGATTACGGGTCCGGAGATTATACAAGAAACTACCGAGAAGATCATCCAAATTCAACAACGGTTGAAAACCGCCCAAAGTCAACAAAAGAGCTACGCTGACATTAAAAGAAAAGATATAGAATTTGAAATTGGAGAGATGGTCATACTTAAAGTTGCACCTTGGAAAGCCGTTGTTCGATTTGGTAAACTAGGGAAATTAAATCCAAGGTATATTGGACCATTCAAGATTATTGATCGTGTCGGACCAGTAGCTTACCGACTTGAGTTACCTCAACAACTCGCAGCTGTACATAACACTTTCCACGTCTCGAATTTGAAGAAATGTTTTGCTAAAGAAGATCTCACTATTCCGTTAGATGAAATCCAAATCAACGAAAAACTTCAATTCATCGAAGAACCCGTCGAAATAATGGATCGTGAGGTTAAAAGACTTAAGCAAAACAAGATACCAATTGTTAAGGTTCGATGGAATGCTCGTAGAGGACCCGAGTTCACCTGGGAGCGTGAAGATCAGATGAAGAAGAAATACCCGCATCTATTTCCAGAAGATTCGTCAACACCTTCAACAGCTTAAAATTTCGGGACGAAATTTATTTAACGGGTAGGTACTGTAGTGACCCGAACTTTTCCATGTTTATATATATTAATTGAGATTGATATTTACATGATTAAATGTTTCCAACATGTTAAGCAATCAAACTTGTTAAGACTTGATTAATTGAAATATGTTTCATATAGACAATTGACCACCCAAGTTGACCGGCGATTCACGAACGTTAAAACTTGTAAAAACGACATGACGATATATATATGGATATACATATGGTTAACATGAGATTATGATAAGTAAGTATCTCCATAAGTATATTAACAATGAGTTATATACATATAAACAAGACTACTAACTTAAGGATTTTGAAACGAGACATATATGTAACGATTATCGTTGTAACGACATTTAAATGTATATATATCATATTAAGATATATTAATATATCATAATATCATGATAATATAATAATTTAACATCTCATTAGATATAATAAACAATGGGTTAACAACATTAATTGAGATCGTTAACTTAAAGGTTTCAAAACAACACTTACATGTAACGACTAACGATGACTTAACGACTCAGTTAAAATGTATATACATGTAGTGTATTTAGATGTATTAAAATAATTTTGGAAGACTTCAAGACATATATCAAAACACTCATACTTAACGAAAATGGTTACAGTTACTTTTCCATTCTTTTCTTTCATCAAGAATTCTAGTCGTATTCTTACCCGTATTATACACAGCTTCAAAACGTACTTACTATGAGTATATACCAATAGGAACTAGCATGGGATTCCACTCTTGATTATGTCATGTATGACTAATCAATTTTAACTTCTACCATGAGCTAGTCAACTAACTAGAACTCCTTTTAACCCCACTCACCACTCACCAATTACCACTCATCATTCACTCCATTTCACTTCCAATTCTCTTTCTAATTCTCTCTCAACACACACACACTATTATGAACGTATTTTTCCAGTAGTTAATCATTATCTTCATCAAAAATCACTTCAAGAATCAAGCTATAATCATCATAGGAAGAACACTTCAAGAACACTTCAAAAATCCCTTCAAGTTTACTAATTTACTTCCAAGCTTTCTAATCCATTCCAAGTAATCATCTAAGATCAAGAAACCTTTGTTATATACAGTAGGTTATCTTTCTTATTCAAGGTAATATTCATATTCAAACTTTGATTCAATTTCTATAACTATAAACTATCTTAATTCGAGTAAAAAATCTTACTTGAACTTGTTTTTGTGTCATGATCCTACTTCAAGAACTTTCAAGCCATCCAAGATCCTTTGAAGATAGATCATTTCTTGTCACTTCCAGTAGGTTTACCTACTAAACTTGAGGTAGTAATGATGTTCATAACATCATTCGATTCATATATATAAAACTATCTTATTCGAAGGTTTAAACACGTAATCACTAGAACATAGTTTAGTTAATTCTAAACTTGTTCGCAAACAAAAGTTAATCCTTCTAACTTGACTTTTAAAATTAACTAAACACATGTTCTATATCTATATGATATGCTAACTTAATGATTTAAAACCTGGAAACACGAAAAACACCGTAAAACCAGATTTACGCCGTCGTAGTAACACCGCGGGCTGTTTTGGGTTAGTTAATTAAAAACTATGATAAACGTTGATTTAAAAGTTATTATTCTGAGAAAATGATTTTTATTATGAACATGAAACTATATCCAAAAATTATGGTTAAACTCAAAGTGGAAGTATGTTTTCTAAAATGGTCATCTAGACGTCGTTCTTTCGACTGAAATGACTACCTTTATAAAAATGACTTGTAACTTATTTTTCCGACTATAAATCTATACTTTTTCTGTTTAGATTCATAAAATAGAGTTCAATATGAAACCATAGCAATTTGATTCACTCAAAACGGATTTAAAATGAAGAAGTTATGGGTAAAACAAGATTGGATAATTTTTCTCATTTTAGCTACGTGAAAATTGGTAACAAATCTATTCCAACCATAACTTAATCAACTTGTATTGTATATTATGTAATCTTGAGATACCATAGACACGTATACAATGTTTCGACCTATCATGTCGACACATCTATATATATTTCGGAACAACCATAGACACTCTATATGTGAATGTTGGAGTTAGCTATACAGGGTTGAGGTTGATTCCAAAATATATATAGTTTGAGTTGTGATCAATACTGAGATACGTATACACTGGGTCGTGGATTGATTCAAGATAATATTTATCGATTTATTTCTGTACATCTAATTGTGGACAACTAGTTGTAGGTTACTAACGAGGACAGCTGACTTAATAAGCTTAAAACATCAAAATATATTAAAAGTGTTGTAAATATATTTTAAACATACTTTGATATATATGTATATATTGTTATAGGTTCGTGAATCAACCAGTGGCCAAGTCTTACTTCCCGACGAAGTAAAAATCTGTGAAAGTGAGTTATAGTCCCACTTTTAAAATCTAATGTTTTTGGGATGAGAATACATGCAGGTTTTATAAATGATTTACAAAATAGACACAAGTACGTGAAACTACATTCTATGGTTGAATTATCGAAATCGAATATGCCCCTTTTTATTAAGTCTGGTAATCTAAGAATTAGGGAACAGACACCCTAATTGACGCGAATCCTAAAGATAGATCTATTGGGCCTAACAAACCCCATCCAAAGTACCGGATGCTTTAGTACTTCGAAATTTATATCATATCCGAAGGGTGTCCCGGAATGATGGGGATATTCTTATATATATGCATCTTGTTAATGTCGGTTACCAGGTGTTCACCATATGAATGATTTTTATCTCTATGTATGGGATGTGTATTGAAATATGAAATCTTGTGGTCTATTGTTACGATTTGATATATATAGGTTAAACCTATAACTCACCAACATTTTTGTTGACGTTTAAAGCATGTTTATTCTCAGGTGAATACTAAGAGCTTCCGCTGTTGCATACTAAAATAAGGACAAGATTTGGAGTCCATGTTTGTATGATATTGTGTAAAAACTGCATTCAAGAAACTGATTTCGATGTAACATATTTGTATTGTAAACCATTATGTAATGGTCGTGTGTAAACAGAATATTTTAGATTATCATTATTTGATAATCTACGTAAAGCTTTTTAAACCTTTATTTATGAAATAAAGGTTATGGTTTGTTTTAAAAATGAATGCAGTCTTTGAAAAACGTCTCATATAGAGGTCAAAACCTCGCAACGAAATCAATTAATATGGAACATTTTTAATCAATAAGAACGGGACATTTCAGTGCGTTTAGCTCTCATTCGGTCTTCCATACTTAAAGGTTCTGTTACTTCCATAATTGAATTTGTTGAATCGGAATCACTAGAGGATTCTGATTTAATGGTTCGTTCCTCAACAATCTCTGTTTGAATGATTGGTTGTTCCGGAGGAAAATTTAATGGTTCAGGATCTACGAATCGTCCCTGAATATTCTCCGGATTCTTAATTGTGAGGTCGGGTTCAAAAAATGGATTATCGGAAATTTGAACTGGAGTACTTGGTCGACTGGATGACGATTCTAAAGAAAAATCAACGACGGTAATATTTGCTAAATGTCTTGATCTAGTTACAGGTGGTGAACGTACAAAAGGTGGTGAACGTCTTGCTCGGTGCATTCACTGAATATCCTATTAGTTTTTTTAAAAAGGAAAGAAAAATTATATAAGTTATCCAATTAATAGACTTTTCTAATTTTGCCCACGTTTCGAATAGCCAAAAGATGCAGCAGAGGGGCAGGATTCGTTTGGTCTCAATATAATTGAGGACTGTTTGGCTCCAATAACCCGGTCCACGTACAAATCCAACTATTACTACGAACCAGAAAATTTTGATGTCTATCAATTTAACCACTTAAAATAAATTTTCGTAATTTTAAGAAATTTAGATAAGAAGTAGAATAAAAATCTATGTCCTAAAACTAGAATAGCGAGAAATAAGAAAGAAAAGAGTTCGTCGAAAAAGGTCGAAAAAGAAAAATGGTTGAAAAATAAAAGGTGACGGAAAAATAAAAGAAACTTATAACACTTAAAAACACTTGACTAACCTAACCTTATTACTACAACTAACTTAAAATTATAATCGCAAATTGAGATTACTAATTGGAATGATAATTGATACATAAGTAAAAGTCGTCTAAAAATATTAAAGCTTACAGGAAAAACTAAATCCCAAATGGAAATAACTTAAAAAGAAACTAAAACTTAAAAAGGCGTCGCAAAGTTCTAAAGTACCTAAATCTTAGTCTAAAGAAAAAGCACTTAAGGAATTCTACGGCAAAGCCTAAAAATCTAGAAGTAATAAGTACAATTTTTATAAAAATATTATTTTTATATTATTTATTTTATAAAACTATTAATTTATATATATAATAAAACTAATTAAAATTTAAAATACAATTTAATTTAAAAACTTAAACTAATTATATTAATAATTAAGTAATTAGGGTTTATTAATAATAATAATTATAAAATCCGTAATTAATGCGAAATTAGGGTTCTGTCACGTGTGTCAGAGTGTCTCCGCGAGTCGCGGTATTCGAGGCTGCAAACTCCGCGAGTCGCGGGGTTCCAATTTTCAACTCAGGTACAGTTAAAATTCGACGCGTTTTTTTTTATTCTGTTTTCTGTTTTAAAATCTAAAATATTTATATAATAAAAACTTATATTTTTATAAAATAAAAATAAAGAAACTTTATAAAACTTAAATATTTAATAAAATCTTAAAAATATATAAATTTTTGTTTTTCTTTTTATATTTTTGAATAATTAAAAACGTATTTTTACAAAAGTGAATTTTAATAAAAGTAAACAAAAAAAATTCTTTTTTTTTTATGTAGCGATGCGCTTCCGGCTTTTAAGCTAGATTGGTCCCCGGCAGCGGCGCCAAAAATACTTGATATTATGTGAGGTGTATATAAAATAGCTTTTAAATTTTAGCAGGAAATACTATTAAATACGATACAATTTTACACAAGATATTTATTTATTTATAGAATGGATATACTTAAACCTTGCTACAACACTTATAGGCAGTGTACCTAATCGTACAGTAGTGTAGTTTTTAGTAAGTCCGGTTCGTTCCACATGGAAAATATTTAAACAAAGCTTAACGCTATATTAGTTTACTTTTATAAAAATACAAATATATATATATAAGTAATATTATTATTATAAAGGGGGGTTTTTACCGTTTAATGACCGGTTTGTCGATTTTAAAACTTTAGTCGCAGTTAAAACCAAATGTAAAATAATAAATAAATACAAGACTTAATTTAAAGCGTAAAGTAAATAACGATAATGAAATTGCGAATAATGAAATTGCGAATAATAAAAGTGCGATAAAATAAACTTGCGATAATTAAAAAGTACGATAATTAAAAGTGCAATTAAATACAATAACAATAAAAATGCGATAATTAGAAGTGCAATTAAATATAAAATAAAAGAAATTAAATATGAAATAAAAGAATTATGCTTATTTAAACTTCCGTAACCATGATGTTTGACGTGTTGATTTTAGTTTTATGCCCATGGGTTAATTGTCCTTTGTCCTGGATTATTTAATATGTCCGTCTGGTTTTTGTCCATAACAGTCCATCAGTCATAAATATAAAGTGCGAGTGTCCTCGTCAAATTATCCTTATACCCGAAGTTAAATATTCCAACTAATTGGGGATTCGAATTGTAACAAGGTTTTAATACTTTGTTTAATGAATACACCAGGTTATCGACTGCGTGTAAACCAAGGTTTTACTACTTTATTAACAATTACACCAATTACCCTTGAATGTAATTCACCCCTGTTTCAACAAGTCTATTAACTATTAATCCAGTTCCGTATCCGGTAAAATGAATAATTATTGGTATTTATAGACATCCCGCCCACCGTACCCAGTCAAGCGTATGTGGTTATATATAAATACGTCGAATTATAAGTTTGTATATTAAATTAACAAGGTAGTGTTTAGTTAATATAAAACCCATTAATAGCCCATAGTCTAATTTCCATAAGTGTCGTTCTTTTATCCAAACCCCAATTATGGTACAAAGCCCAATTATCCAATTTTAGTAATTAGCCTAACATTATGATTACTTCGGTATTAAATAAGCATAATAATAACTTAGCTACGAGACATTAAATTAAAAAGGTTGAACATAACTTACAATGATTAAAAATAGCGTAGCGTTACACGGACAGAATTTCGACTTACACCCTTACAACATTCGCTAACATACCCTTATTATTAGGATTAAAATTAAAATTAAAATTAAAATATAAATTATAAATATAAATATTACGTATATAGATAGAGAGATTGATGGATATTGGATGATAAAATGATCAGAATTCGTTGGGCTTTATAGGGAGTTTCAGTTTTTGGGGCTCCGCGACTCGCGGCCCATTCCTTCTTCAAACTCCGCGAGTCGCGGAGTTTGTAATTACAGCTCTCTCCATTTTGGCTCTTTGTTTACCGACGGTTTATTATATAAATATAATATATATATAATTTATATAATTAATTATATATTATATTTATATACATAGTTAACTTGTAATTTTTAGTCCGTTGCGTCGAGCGTTGAGAGTTGACTCTGGTCTCGGTTCCGGATTTTCGAACGTCCTTGCGTACAATTTAATATCTTGTACTTTGCGTTTTGAATCTTGTACTCTTGTAATTTCGAGACGTTTCTTATCAATAATTGGAACCTCTTTGATTGTCTTTTGTACTTTTGAGCTTTTTGGTCGTTTGCGTCTTCAATTCGTCGAATCTGTCTTTTGTCTTTACCTTTTATTATTTAAACGAATATCACTTGTAAATAGAACAATTGCAACTAAAAGCTTGTCTTTCTTGAGGAACAATGCTATGAAATATATGTTCGTTTTTAGCATTATCAGTTACGCCCCGTAGAAAATCAACGTGTACGGATCATCAACAATAGGATCATTACACGGTTATAACACTATGCTGTTTTAAAACAAGTTTTGCATTCATGAAAAGATAACGTCTTTACCAACGTCAAATGTTTTACAAAAGATAACGTGCTTCTACGAATAGAAAGCATTAACATAAGTACGTGACGCAAAGGTCATTAAAAAACCATTGTTCAAATGTAACATAAGTTGTGAATGCAAAGTAAAAGTTCCATGAATGAGACATCTCTAAACAATGCAACTGAAGTCTAACACAGCGAGTCTGTAACAGCAAGTCTATAGCACCAAGACTATAACATCAAGTCTAACAGCGGAAGCAACAACGTCTAAGCACCTGAGAAATACATGCTTTAAAATGTCAACACGAATGTTGGTGAGCTATAATTTTATTGTAAACAACAATGTAATGTAGACCACGAGATTTCATATTCAAAACAGTATCTCAAATCAGTTTGATAAAGTATATGCTTATCCGTGGGCACTCGGTAACTAACTTAACAAAGCAAAATAAGTATCACCCCCTAAAAGTACACTTGGCGAGTGCGTAAGTTTACGAAGTATTAAACACCCGTTAAATGCTAGCGCGACTAGCCAGAGTGGGGATGTCAAACCCTATGGATCCATGTCTAAGATTCGCGTCTACCGGTTCATAAACCAATAGTTAAACGTTACCGAGCTAAGGGGAATCTTTGTGCCGTTATGTCACCCACACATATATAAAGTTTAAGTACTCGTGTATAGTATGTAAAACATAAAAAGCGCATGTATTCTCAGTCCCAAAAATAGTTGAAGTAAAAAGGGAGCTATAACTCACAGTGAATGTGCGGTAAAAGTCGATATGAAAAGTATGCAAGTAGTAATTCGGTCCGAAAGGTTCTCAACCTAAGTTAAAGGTTACTAAGTTAGAAAATTGTCCCCAAAAGTTTAAAAGGGAATAAATTATGTCTTAAGTATCATAATCGTCATCATACATAAAGGATAAGGTAAGTTTTCAACAAGAATAGAGATCGAAACAAAGGGCTGACTTCGGACAGCTACTACGACCTCTATACAAACTAAAAAGACATTTGGGGAGTGGCCAAGGCTCCGTATGTGAGCCCTCTTATCGTTATCAAATTTTCAGATCCTAACTCGATGTCGTTTGACCGTGGCGACAGTTCAAGCGCGAGTAGATCAGAAATTTCAGCACGTCGTTACAAAGGCGTAGTGATTTTCGGAAGGCTATAAATCCTAAACCGTATATCGGATTTAGTCGAGTCTTAAACGAAAAGTCATCTACTCGAACCGAACTATCTGAAAATCAACTTTCTAGAAGTCGTAGGAGTCTGATCAGACCCTGAAAAACAGTAAACAAGTGCTCCAGTGGGTTTCTTGGTGTTTGATGCTCATCACGGTTCTCATCATTGATGCGTATAAGCCTCAGGTGTACAACTCTTGATGTTTTAGCATCACTTTAACCAAGGTTTAACTATCAACACACAAGGTCAAGAATAAGAAATGAAATACAACTCACTTAAGAGTTTTAGATGGATGATGAACCAAGGTTACATCATGTTCTTAGTCTCAACACAAATACAAGTTCTATTCAAAATTCAAAGCTGCAAACTTTGATTCAAATCAAACAAGCAAGACCTTAAGTTACATAAATTAGGTCAAACAAAGTAATGAAACCCTAAACTAGAAAGCTTGAATCCCTTAACAATAATTACGAGATTTCAAAGCTAGAAAGCTTGAATCTTTTATGTCCTTGAAAATCTTTAAAGCAAAAAGCTAGATCTTCAAGTTTCATGAAGATCATAAACACAAGTTTTGATTTTTTAACAAAATAAGGAGATCTTAAGCTACAAAACTTAGATCCAACTAAGTAATGAAGATTCAAAGCTAAAAAGTTTGAATCTTTTATGTTCTTGAAGATCTTTAAAGCAAAAAAGCTAGATCTTCAAGTTTCATGAAGATCATAAACTCAAGTTTTGATCTTTTAACAAAAATAAAGTGATCTTAAGCTATAAAGCTTAGATCCATCAGAGTAATGAAGATCCAAAGCTAGAAAGCTTGAATCTTTCATGTTCTTGAAGGATTCAAATCAAAGTTTGAATCTACAAGATATAACAAGATCAAAAAGCTAAAAAGCTTGATCTCATGATGATGATGATGATGATGATGTCGTGATTAAGAAGAAAAAGAGAAGAAGAAGAAAATTTAAGAACTTACAATTTTAGTGTGAGAAAGACTAGAGAGAAAATTAGAGAGCAAGTTTGTGTAAAAATGAGAATGACATGAAGTGTGAAATGAAGAATGAGGCTTGATATTTATAGTGGTGGAGGTGGTGGTGGGTGTCTCTAAAACCGTAGGCATCATGGGGGACAAGGGGCGACAACTTTTTACTTTTGCATGGTGGTGGTACAAAGGTGGTGCTTGTTGTTGGGATCCCATGCAACATGTGTAGTAATGGCTAACAAAAATGCTAGTATGTTGGCTCATCTTAATGAGTTTTTGTCCTACATTTTAATGGATCATAAATTCATTAAAATTGGGCTAATTTAATGGTCCATTAACTAGAGTAGGGTGGGTCTAAGTCCAATAAGGTAAAAAGTCTATTAAGACTAACTGGTGTGCATTAGTAAATTACTAAGCGTAATTAAGTAACCAATAAGCCAAATAATTGTCATTAGAAAATAACAATTAGTATTACGTAGTCATAATGTTCCAATTATGACAAAAATTTAACGTGTACAAAGTACATAGCTCGTTTTAAACGACAAGTGACACTAACGATCGTAAAAGCATTCGAGGATCAAGTTAAGTGATTACACACTTAACAACACATTGTAAGATACTAACGAAAGTAATTAATCATGAATAAAGATCCCAGAGCATAAACTAGCTCAGTACGCACATATACGCAGATTCGTGAAAGTATAGAGTACAAAAATATAAGTCGAAAAGGTCGGGTCGTTACATTACCCACCCGTTAAAGAAATTTTTTTCCCAAAATTTTGAGGAGGGACCAACAACGGTACCGAATTGAAGAAGAAGGAGCGTATCAAAGTTCCGAGAGACTCGTGGGCTCAGAAGTGAGCTATTTACCTTGAAAGGTACTTGGGCGTATAAAATTAAGAATAGGTATATGCCATTAATTAAGTCTCTTGACCTTAGAGATAAACAAATTGATTTCGTTTCTTGTTAATATGAGTATGTCATCTGAATATATATCCACAAAAGGAAAGATGATGTTCTTAGCCTTACAGGCATCTTCAGTAAGCTGGGTGCATGAAATGCATCATGAATGTTACCAAACTCATCTAAAACATTGAGCCCTTATGTCGCAATACAAAGCTGACAGGTAGAATGGAAAACATGATGATTACAACCATGCGATTTGATGTCTGGATAGTGTTAGCGACGGATTTTACTAACCCCTAATTTCGGAAGGAGACCATAGGCATAAAGAACCCGATATTTAAGAAACGTTTCATTTGAATAAATGAATTGAAATTTTAGCTGAGAGTGACTAATCAGACTTACATGCAATGCAAGCCATGATTATTTTTAGTGTCTTCAGGACGGTCTGAACGAACAATGAAAGATATCACCCAGTTTAACATATTGCATGTGAACTTATCCTGGGATGGAATGAAAGCATAGTTCCATAATGTAACTATATGCTGTCAGTTACATGCTGAAGTTAGGGTTAACATCGACTAGAACAACATATAGTTGCAACCAACAAAGGAAGAAATATATAGAGTAACCACATCAGTGTTATAGATGTTTTAAGTAGTCCCTTCCAAGAGGATAATAAGATTCATAGATTTTTAAAGTATTTTACATAAGATTTCTGAAAGAAAATCGCATGAAAGGTGTGATCTTCAAACGAGAGTGAATTCATCCTACGACGAGCGAGTTGATCTGAATTTATCCTTATACTTAAGGGGATGCGCGGATGAGAAGATACGTGAACCCATGGTCATAAAGAATGGCTTACTCAAAGTGAAAAGAATCTCAAAAATGATTTCTTGTACCTCAACATACTGATTCATAGAGATGATGTTTACGAGGGTGTTGCGATTAGCCGTGAAATATTGAGAGTAGAAACCCACATAGTGCATTTCCTACAATAGGGTAACCACTGAGTGTACCTCAGGAAACTAATTTATCGGCCTGCGTTTTTGCCATGTCTAACCTTAAAAGGAACATTTTATGAGCGTAAAGACTTCCTAACAAATTTTATAAAACTGCCATCCAAAGTGGCTTAAGAGTTTTTAACAAGGATCTTAATGGTAAGCTTCATCCCTAAACGGGGGACGAGAAGAAGTGTGATCCATACATGGTGTAGACTAATACAAAAACCTTTAATAAAATCAACCAAGGAAGTTTTAAAAACCCTTTAAGCGTTTGATGTGACAACATAAATGTAACGAAGTTCTTAGTAAATTTAGAAGTATGTACAACGTGTACCATTTTTCACAAAACTATTCGACTTAAGTTAAACAACTCAATAAAGGAGCGATTTTTTTTTAAATAATTTGAAGGTATAACTTAGTATGTACTAACCAAAATAAGTAAAGGTAAATTTATTAACTTAATTATATACATACATATATGATTTTATAAATCGCATAAGTGACAGAAAAATTTTATTACTTTCATTTGTCCATAAATCTCGTGAGGACCGTACAAATAAACAACGTGTAATTTTTTTTGATAAACATAGTTTTTCGTATTTCAGAGGTTACGAGTTAAAAAAGATCGAGTGAAAAATCTTTGAATTATCGGTTGACATGTTACTAGGTAATGAAAACTAATGAATTAAATATAGTTTTGATAATTATTAGGACATAAGTTTTTGGACCAAAAATGTTCCCGTGCGAAGCCGTTTCTAAAAAGTGAGGTATGAAGGATAGAGCATGAGGAAGAGAAGTTAATCGCTTCTTGACTTTGAAAAATGCCAAACAGGTTATGACTAATATTAAATTTGGAATGCTGATGGTGTTAATATCACTAAATGAGAATCCCCAGGAATGAGTCAGGACTTAGAGTTATGTAAGAAAGAGCATCGTTCCAAAAGGTGTGGCAAATAAGATCGCTGGGGTAACGCAATAATCTTGAATGGTTTAAGTGTTAGTGGATGCCCAAAGGCTCTGCATGACGTGGCAGTAAGTGCCTTTATCACACACACATATACATGAATCTCTCGATTTCGACGGTTCTAAAGTCTTCATGATTACTTGGATACGAATAACACAAAAAATTTTGTATAACAAGCAACGAAAATTTTATAGAAATCGTTTAAGGTGAAAATGTAAGAAAAGAAACGAAGTTCTTAGTAAACATGTACTATTCTAAGTAAAATATCTTTTGAATAAAAGAATTGATTTGTAAAAGTGAAAGTAAAATTTCACATGTACTAGTCAAAAATAAGTAATTATTTACTTTATTATATATAACATATACGATTTCTTAAATTTGTACGAATGAAAAATAAAATAATTTTTTTTAAAACTTCGAGAGGATCGCACAGTAAAATAGTGTGTGCAAAATTTTGGCAAATAAAATTTTCATATATCGGAGGTTACAAGTTGGAAAAAGATTGATGAGGATCGAGTAAAAGATTTTTTGAAAATTTTGGGTAATATTTGAGCAACAATGTTACGAGGTACTGAAAACTATTGAATTTAAATGTGGTTGATGACTATTACTAGGGCATAAGTCCTTCAACCAAAAATGCTTGAGTGTGAAGCTGTGGCTTATAAGTGATATACGAATGGGAGAGTATGAGGATGAGAATTAACCACAAATTGATTTTGGAAAATTTTGAACTGGTATGACTAATATCGAAGTAAGAAGGATGATGGTGTGATTATCATCAAATAAGAAATCTCTCGGAATAAGTTAGGATTTAGAGTCGCGTAAGAATGAGTATCAAATAAGATTCTTGGGTAGTCTTTAATATAGAATTTGAATCGCTGAAGTGACAGGATATAATTTCCTTATATATCGTTGTGCAAGTTTGTCCATTGTATCGATTTCTTTCATGGCTAGAAAGTGAGCAGTTTTGGTGAGACGTTCAACAATAACCCAGATAGGGTCATAACTGCCTACCGTTTTCAGTAGCTTCGTGATGAAATCCATTGTTATTCCTTCCCATTTCCATTGTGGGATTTTGGGTTGTTGAAGTAATCCAGATGGCTTTTGGTGTTCGGCTTTGACCTTGGAACAAGTCAGACACTTCCCAACATAAGTAGCAATGTCCTTTTTAAGGTTCGGCCACCAATATTGTTCCTTGAGATCGTGGTACATCTTACTAGCTCTGGGATGAATCGAATACTATGACTTATGGGTCTCGTCTAGAATAAGGCATCGTAAATCCTCACAACTAGGTACCCAAATTCTTCCGGCGAAATATCGGAGCCCGGTCTCTTTAACCTCGAATTGAGAGACGAGAATGTTCAAGCGTTCTTGAGCAATATTCTCCCCAGTCTCCAACTTCTTCACATGTGTCAAAATAGCAAAACGCCCTTTTCTCATGACCTTTTGTGCCTTCATGCAACTAATAAGGTTCAGCTTCGGGCTACTTCTCTCCCCGTAAACTATTAATGGCTCACCATTCTCGCGAGGTATACGAATAATCTTCTCACTATAAATAACTTTTGCTTTCATCCTTGAAAGCCAGTCCATTCTAACTATTACATCAAAGCTTCCTAACTTGATGAGTATTAGGTTAATCCTAAAGTCCATTCCAACTATTACATCATACTTCCCAAATTGATGGGTGTTAGGTTAATCTTAAGGTTCATTCCAACCAAATCTTATTATTCTACCGTGAAAAATTCTATCAATCTTCTCAAATAACATCAGCTTGTGTGTAGGTAACTAATCCTTTCCAACTACTACTTTAAAACTTCCAAGTTTTTTTGACATGAGGTCATCTCCAGATGACCCACCTGTTAATTTTAAAGTACTACCTTAAATTATTCCTCTATCTCTGCCAGTTTACCATTAGCTTGTCCTATAGAATACTTAACTCTCATGGTTGTTAATGGCTTATTAGTCATAACACTAAGGTTCTTAGATATAAGGTTTCTATCGCTCTAGTATTAAACAACTTCAAGACAATAAAGCATTGTGACGAAACGTACCATAACTAAAATCAGGATCCATGCAAGTCTCCATAGCTGAGATAACGATTGCTCTACCGTAAGTAAGTCTAAAGTTTTTCCTTTTCGAGAACTTTTTCCTTAAGTGTCCAGGGTGTCTATACCTATAACAAATTTTCAGGTTATCAATTCTGCAATCAAGGCCCTTCTTGTACAGTATCTGAGCTACGTGATTATTCTTTCCCTACCTCTAACAGACCATAATGCGTATACTCAAGTGGTTCCTACCAAAATTTTCTTTGAATCACTTCATATTCCTTATGTAGTAACATTGGAACTTCTGCATGATTTACTTCAATATAATCACGCTGGCCGGGTGTCATTACTAAATCGTACGTTCATTCCAATATCACTCCATATGGTCAATGTAATGTGATCACTTCAAGTTCTACTCAATTTCATCTAATGATGCTTTATCTATGCTATCTCAAAACAAAATCTACATAATTAATCTCACAGCTTCTCGGTGTGGGTGCGTAGGTTCCATAAATCATGCATCAATGCCTAAATGTCCCAAAATTTTCTTCAAAATGTTCGGGTTCAGGTAATGTCGTTAGGTTCCTTTCTAGAAATTCAATCTGGGTCTCGTGTTGAGTTGTACGTGTAGCAATTAGTAATACGATATGTCTTGAGGCGACTCCCAAGTCTTTGGGTATGGCTGAGCATCAGTAGAAGACACTCTGACCTTGTGAAAGGAGATGCCTTCCCAACTTCTCCAATGCCTAAGAGTGTTAGGTACCTAAGTCCAGAAGTGTCATTAGATCGTCGAGTAGTGGTGAAGAATGAAAGAGATAAGTGACGGTCATGAAAGCGTACGGGATACGGGTCAACTTACGAAAACTGAACAACCTTCTAATGTTCATACGTTGTACGTGGCTAATTAGGGTGAGCTCAGGGGGTGGGGCGAGGTGCGGTTACTCTGACAAGTCCTCACATATCCCTTCATCCGAGGATCAACTTTAGTGGGCGTGTAATCCGAGGGGTACTCTTCCTAGATTATGTGAAGTAATGTTTCGATCTCTGGAACGGTGTAACGGTAGTAACAGATGGATTACAATACTAGTACTTAGGATTAGAAGAGTGGAAAAAGGGTTCAGAAAAACATCCGAACTAGCAAAGATAAATTTTCCAAGTCGATACGGCGAATAGCAGACATGTATCAAGAAACAACATCAACAATAACCTAGGTAGTCTATTGCATTACAAAAAGCTGTAGTAGATAGTAGTGTCATGCAGTAGTATCAGGTAACCAGTAGCATGTAGTAGTAATAAGCAGTAACATGCAGTAATATATAACAGTAGCATGCAGCAGTTTCGTAGAAACAAGTAAACGAGCAAGTTGTAGATTAGTCCTATTAGCGAATCTTACTCGACTTGGTCAAGACACACTAATGCAACCTAATTCCCTACAACCAATGCCTTGATACCAAATGTTACGCCCCGTACAAAATCAACGTGTACAGATCATCAACAATAGGATCATTACACGGTTATAACACTATATGCTGTTTTAAAACAAGTTTTGCATTCATGAAAAGATAACGTCTTTACCAACGTCAAATGTTTTACAAAAGATAACATGCTTCTATGAATAGAGAGCATTAACATAAGTACGTGACGCAAAGGTCATTACAAAACCATTATTCAAATGTAACATAAGTTGTGAATGCAAAGTAAAAGTTCCATGAATGAGACATCTCTAAACAATGCAGCGGAAGTCTAACACAGCGAGTCTATAACAGCAAGTCTATAGCACCAAGACTATAACAGCAAGTCTAACAGCGGAAGCAGCAACGTCTAAGTACCTGAGAAATACATACTTTAAAATGTTAACACGAATGTTGGTGAGCTATAGTTTTATTGTAAACAACAATGTAATATAGACCACGAGATTTCGTATTCAAAACAGTATCTCAAATCCGTATGATAAAGTATATGCTTATCCGTGGGCACTCGGTAACTAACTTAACAAAGTAAAATATGTATCACCCCCTAAAAGTACACTTGGCAAGTGCGTAAGTTTACGAAGTATTAAACACCCATTAAATGCTAGCGCGACTAGCCCGAGTGGGGATGTCAAACCCTATGGATCCATATCTAAGATTCGCGTCTACCGGTTCATAAACCAATAGTTAAACGTTACCGAGCTAAGGGGAATCTTTGTGCCGTTATGTCACCCACACATATATAAAGTTTAAGTACTCGTGTCTAGTATGTAAAACATAAAAAGCGCATGTATTCTCAGTCCCAAAAATAGTTGAAGTAAAAAGGGAGCTATAACTCACAGTGAATGTGCGGTAAAAGTCGATATGAAAAGTATGCAAGTAATAAGTCGGTTCGAAAGGTCCTCAACCTAAGTCAAAGGTTACTAAGTTAGCAAATTGTCCCTAAAAGTTTAAAAGTGAATAAATTAAGTCTTAAGTATCATAATCGTCATCATACGTAAAGGATAAGGTAAGTTTTCAACAAGAATAGAGATCGAAACAAATGGCTGACTTCGGACAGCTGCTACGACCTCTATACAAACTGAAAATATGCGTAGTCATTGGCCAAGGCTCCATATGTGAGCCCTCTTATCGCTATCAAATTTTCAGATCCTAACTCGATGTCGTTTGACCGTGGCGACGGTTCAAGCGCGAGTAGGTCAGAAATTTCAGCACGTCGTTACAAAGGCGTAGTGATTTTCAGAAGGCTATAAATCCTAAAACGTAAATCGGATTTAGGCGAGTCTTAAACGAAAAGTCATCTACTCGAACCGAAATATATGAAAATAAACTTTCCAGAAGTCCCAGAAGTCTGATCAGACCCTGAAAAATAGTAAACAAGTGCTCCGGTGAGTTTCTTGGTGTTTGATGCTCATCACGGTTCTCATCCTTGATGCGTATAAGCCTCAGATGTACAACTCTTGATGTTTTAGCATCACTTTAACCAAGGTTTAACCATCAACACACAAGGTCAAGACTAAGAAATGAAATATAACTCACTTAAGAGTTTTAGATGGATGATGAACCAAGGTTACATCATGTTCTTAGTCTCAACACAAATACAAGTTCTATTCAAAATTCAAATCTACAAACTTTGATACAAATCAAACAAGCAAGACCTTAAGTTACATAAATTAGGTCAAACAAAGTAATGAAACCCTAAGCTAGAAAGCTTGAATCCCTTAACAATAATTATGAGATTTCAAAGCTAGAAAGCTTGAATCTTTTATGTCCTTGAATATCTTTAAAGCAAAAAGCTAGATCTTAAAGTTTCATGAAGATCATAAACACAAGTTTTGATCTTTTAACAAAATAATGAGATCTTAAGCTACAACACTTAGATCCAATAAAGTAATAAAGATTCAAAGCTAGAAAGCTTGAATCTTTTATGTTCTTGAAGATCTTTAAAGCAAAAAAGCTAGATCTTTAAGTTTCATGAAGATCATAAACTCAAGTTTTGATCTTTTAACAAAAATAAAGTGATCTTAAGCTATAAAGCTTAGATCCATCAGAGTAATGAAGATCCAAAGCTAGAAAGCTTGAATCTTTCATGTTCTTGAAGGATTCAAATCAAAGTTTGAATCTACAAGATATAACAAGATCAAAAAGCTAAAAAGCTTGATCTCATGATGATGATGATGTCGTTATTAAGAAGAAAAAGTGAAGAAGAAGAAAATTCAAGAACTTACAATTTTAGTGTGAGAAAGACTAGAGAGAAAATTAGAGAGCAAGTGTGTGTAAAAATGAGAATGACATGAAGTGTGAAATGAAGAATGAGGCTTGATATTTATAGTGTGGAGGTGGTAGTGGGTGTCTCCAAAACCGTAGGCATCATGGGGGACAAGGGGGACAACTTTTTGCTTTTGCATGGTGGTGGTACAAAGGTGGTGCTTGTTGTTGGGATCCCATGCAACATGTGTAGTAATGGCTAACAAAAATGCTAGTATGTTGGCTCATCTTAATGAGTTTTTGTCCTACATCTTAATGGATCATAAATCCATTAAAGTTGGGCTAATTTAATGGTTCATTAACTAGAGTAGGGAGGGTCTAAGTCCAATAAGGTAAAAAGTCCATTAAGACTAACTAGTGTGCATTTGTAAATTACTAAGCGTAATTAAGCAACCAATAAGCCAAGTAATTGTCATTAGAAAATAACAATTAGTATTACGTAGTCATAATATTACAATTATGACAAAAGTTTAATGTGTACAAAGTACATAGCTCATTTTAAACGACAAGTGACACTAACGATCGTAAAAGCATTCGAGGATCAAGTTAAGTGATTACGCACTTAACAACACGTTGTAAGATACTAACGAAAGTAATTAATCATGAATAAAGATCTCAGAGCATAAACTAGCTCAGTACGCACATATACGCAGATTCGTGAAAGTATAGAGCACAAAAATATAAGTCGAAAAAGTCGGGTCGTTACAGCTGGTGCGCGCTAGGTTTGTTAATGGCTTTACGCATCGCATCCATTTTCCCGCTCCCCGCATTCCTTAACTAGGTCAAAATTAGCGTACGAACTTTCGGCGTTGGTGTCCTTGTTTAAATGATGGGATATGTTCCATTGATGAAGTAGGCATTGAGAAAAGGATAACATCGCACTATTCCACCCGTAAGCCCTGATCGAAAGGACGATATCATACTATTCTACCCGCAAGCCTTTTTCAGAGAATATCGTGCACGGATGGCATCGTATGCACGTATATTGTGCAGCTAAGCCTTGTGAATTTTGCACATTTCACGTATTTAAGCCTCGCTAATCAAACTTATAGTAAACTTGAAAACTAGCCTTGACGATAATGCGATGGTTGTGACAAGGGGCGTACGTCAAGTCTTGCGCAAATCCATATATTTTTTGCTCATCATAAAAATTATGTTCAGTCGAATCTTTTAAATAAAACAAAAGTGAAAGCCTGATTTGTTGTTACATTGCTTGAAAAATTAAAACAGTAAAGAATCTTGTACTTTTTATATGAAAATTATATGTTTAATATCCAACGTATATTAATTGTTCATCATGCGCTAACATGGATACACTTGTGCGCTAATATTTACGTATTCATGCACCAACATTTGTGCATTGACTTGTATGCGCTAGTAGAAAGATATTCTTGCGCAAACTTTCACGTACCCGTGTGCCAACTTCATGTAACGATGGAGCGCGAACCATCGAGCGTGAACCGTCGAGCGCGGTTCGTACTGGGTTCAACCTTTCGTGCGCTCTTTGCTTGAGAGGATGAAATATATAGACCAGTGGTAAACGCACATTATATTCCAAACGCTTCATCATGAATTGCGCCAGGAAATTCGTTGCGTTGTATGTATGTACCAACATTTAGTATGTGCTAACCACACATGTATGGATGCGGCAAACATAGAATTAATCACAAATTGCGCTATCGATCGGGACGTACTTGGTATGTGTTGTCACAGTAACACCTTGCATGCGCTATATACATACTCATGCGCTATATTCATACATGTATGAATGCGCCAGGTTCGTGTACGTATATGACTTATGCGCTAAACTGTATGCGCTAACATCATGTGCGAAGAGTATGCTCTAAACCGAATGCGCTAACTTCATGCGCTAGTCACATTTATTAAATTATAAGCGCCATCTGAAAACTGTGCGCATAACAAAGCTTAAAGTATGTATCTCATTTGCTAAACCAACAAGCTGACCACACAAACATGCCTACTATTGTTCATGTGTACGGGTAACGGGGAACCCGTACAGCGCGCGTATTGTTAGTATCATTATTTGAAAGAGAAAGGGTGCGCTGTAATATATAGCGGTATGCACAGATCGCTGTCGTCGCTTTATAACACCACTTGCGGCATCCTTATCGTCGGGCGTTAATGTTAAAGTGGTGCTTGTGCGCGTGTTATACCATGCGCAGAACTTGTATAGAGGTTTTTAATGTTTTGCTGAATAGCGGTGTGTACACATATGCCGGTACTATGTCTAGTGCGAGGTGTACAAGCGCTCAGATTGGGAAAAATAAATCTCTTATGAGCACGTCGTATTCGTAATATAAGACTCGATTTTACAGCAGACGAAAATCAATTCTTTGTTAATAGCATAGGAGATCCGAATTAATGTTATAGTTTTTATCGGTCACGAAATAGTTTTTTCAGTTTGACCAAATAGTTTTTTCAACAGATCCACGCATTATCAGGCTAATTTATAAATTTATAAAAATCAAATAGTAGAAACCAAGATAGTCATGTGAATCTGGATCTACACGCATCAGTGTTTTCCTTTTTTAATTCATATATCAATATCGATGTGAAAGTGGATAAGAAACTTACAGATACGGTAGTGGCGCAAAGCCGTTGCGCGGACCACATTAGTGTAAGTAAATTAATAGACATTGGTCAATGGTTGAAGGCCGTCCGGTTTGATCTCGAGAGGGTGGTCAATGGTTGAAGGCCGTCCGGTTTGATCGGGTAATCATTGATGGCGCGGAACAAAGCAATCATGACTTTCACAAACTTTTACGTTTTTTGTTATAAGTAAATTAATAGACAAAGTTGTATAAAAAATATACACATAACTTTATTATGTCATATAGAGGGTCAGAGTTCTAGATCATAACGTTCCATTGAATGATAATGCAGTAAGATTAGTTGGTTAATGTAGGTTTTTTATGCTGGATCCCATCGAATTATTACTTAGTGAGGTCTAAGTGGATTTAGGCTCGATTGCTTTGTCGCTGCGTTAGATCAGCACTGTTTTTCGAGTTCAAATTAATCCGACTTGCTTTTTCAATTTGATCCTCCTTTGTAGTAACCGATGGTTGAAGGCTTTTTCCTACCCTCAATTAACCAACCATATTGTTAATATAAGTCGTGTAATCCATAGAATATAGTTGTTTCTGAAATGTCTCATTCATATGGATTATAAACGTTTCATATTAATTGGTTTCGTTGCGAGGTTTTGACCTCTATATGAGACATTTTTCAAAGACTGCATTCGATTTTTAAAACAAACCATAACCTTTACTTTATCGATAAAGGTTTAAAAGACATAGCGTAGATTACCAAATAATGGTAATCTAAAGTACAACGTTTACACACGACCATTACATAATGGGTTACAATAATATATTACAACAATTTATTTTCCGAATGCAGTTTTTCTTTAAACATTAACATACAAGCATGCTGACTCCAAATCTTGTCCTTAATTTAGCATGCAACAGCGGAAGCTCTTAATAATCACCTGAGAATAAACATGCTTTAAACGTTAACAAAAATGTTGGTGAGTTATAGGTTAAACCTATATATTTATCAAATCGTAATAATAGACCACAAGATTTCATATTTCCATTTCTCATAAACATCATGCATGCATATAGCAATCTGCATAAAAATCATTCATATGTTGAACACCTGGTAACCGACCTTAACAGGATGCATATAGAATATCCCCATCATTCCGGGACTCTAATCGGATATGATAAATCGAAGTACTAAAGCATCCGTAACTCGGATTAGGCTTGTTGGTCCAAATAGATCTATCTTTAGGATTCACGTCAATTAGGGGCCATTTCCCTAATTCTTAGGCTACCAAGCTAAAAAGGTGCATATTCGGTTCGATAATCCAACATAGAATGTAGTTTCGATTACTTGTGTCTATTTTGTAAAACATTTATAAAACTGCATGTATTCTCATCCCAAAAATATTAGATATTAAAAGTGGGACTATAACTCACTTTCCCGTATTTTCAATTCGTCGGAAAATAAGACTTGGCCACGGGTCGATTCACGAACCTATAATAAATATATACATATATATATATATATCAAAGTATGATCGAAATATATTCACAACATTTTTATTTCGTGTTGACGTTTTAAGTTGTTAAGTTAGCAGTCCAACGTTAGTAGTCCACAATTAGTAGTACATAAATAAATCAATATATTTTTTCGAATCAATCCACGACCCATTGTATACATGTCTCAGACTCGATCACAACTCAAAGTATATATATTATTTTAGAATCAACCTCGACCCTCTATATGCTAACTCGAGCATTACCGCATATAGAGTGACTTACGGTTATTCCAAATAATATATATAGATGACGTCGATATGATATGTCAAAACATTGTATACGTGTCTATGGTCTATCAAGATTACATAATATATGTTAGATTACATGTATAATACAATAAGTTAGTTAAGTTATGGTTAGTATAGATTTATTATAAAATTTTCGTAGATAAAACTAGCAATTTAACCAATTTTGTTTTACCCATCATTTCTTCGTTTCAAATCCGTTTTGAGTGAATCAAGTTGCTATGGTGTCATAACGAACTGAAATTTATGTAACTAAACAGAAAAAGTATAAGTTTATAGTTGGAAATACAGGTTAAAAGTCGTTTTTGTAAGAGGTAGTCATTTCAGTCGAAAGAACGACGTCTAGATGACCATTTTGAAAAACATACTTCTACTTTGATTTTAACCAAGATTTTTGGATATAGTTTTATGTTCATATGAAATATCATTTTCCCAGAAGAATAACTTTTAAATCAAAGGTTATCATAGTTTTTAATTATCCAACCCAAAACAGCCCCCGGTTTCACTACGACGGCGTATGTCCGTTTTTACGGTGTTCTTCGTGTTTCCAAGTTTTAAATCATTAAGTTAGCTTCATATAGATATAGAATATGTGTTTAATTGATTTTAAAAGTTAAGTTAGAAGGATTAACTTTGTTTGCAAACAAGTTTAGAATTAACTAAACTATGTTCTATTGATTTCAAGTTATAATCTTCGAATAAGATAGTTATATATATATGAATCGAATGATGTTATGAACATCATCCCTACCTTAAGTATAGTAGGTAAACCTACTGGAAATAACAAGAAATGATCTAGAGCTTCAAAGGATCTTGGATGGCTTGAAAGTTCTTGAAGTAGAATCATGACACGAAAACAAGTTCAAGTAAGATTTCTACTCGAATTAAGATAGTTATAGTTATAGAAATTGAATCAAAGCTTGAATATGAATATTACCTTGATTTAAGATGATAACCTACTGTAAATAACAAAGATTTAGTGAGGTTGGATGATCAGTTGAAATGGATTTGCAAGATTGGAAGTAAGTTAACAAACTTGGAAGTGTTCTTGATGTGTTCTTGAGTAGTTGTTTTGTAAGTTGATCTAGGTTAGGATTTTTGAACTAGGTTGAGCTAGATTTTGATGAAGATGATGAAGAACACTTAGAACAATGAGAGAAAACTTGAGAGAGAGTAGTTTGATGCATGTAAGTTGGAAAATTAATGTGTTTGTTGTAGGTGAAGTTCACGTGAATATTTGGGTCAAATATAGGCTCCATGAGTTTGTATTTTTGTTAGATATTTCATACTAGATGTTAAATGATGGTTCCTACATGTTTAAGTGACTCATTAAGGCTGCTAAGAGCTGATCATTGAAGTGTATATACCAATAGTATGTACATCTAGGAGCTGGGTATTGTACGAGTACGAATATGGTTGCATACGAGTAGAATTGTTGATGAAAATGAATGAGAATGTAATTGTAAGCATTTATGTTAAGTAGAAGTACTTTGATATTTGTCATGAAGTATTTCAAAAGTGTATAAATACATCTTAATACACTACATGTATATGCATTTAAACTGATTCGTTAAGTCATCGTTAGTCATTACATGTACATGTTGTTTTGGAACCTTTAAGTTAACGATTTCGTTAAATGTAATAAATCCCATTGTTATTATATCCAAAGAGATGTTAAATTGTTACATTATCATGATAACATGATTTACTAATATATCATAATATGATATATAAATATTAAGACGTTATTACAACGATAATCGTTACGTATAGATATCGTTTTGAATTTCTTAAGTTAGTAGTCTGGTTTTATGTATAAAGTTCATTGTTAATATACATAATGAGATACTTAATTATCATTTCATCATGTTAAACATATATATATGTTCATATATATAATATCATGGCATATACAAGTTATAACGTTCGTGAATCATCGAACAAACTGGGTGGTCAAACGTTAACACAATATCCGTTTCAATTAATCAAGTCTTAACAAGTTTGATTGCTTAACATGTTGGAAACATTTATTTGTGTAAATATTAATCTCATATAATATATAATCATGGAAAAGTTCGGGTCACTACAGTACCTAACCGTTAAATAAATTACGTCTCGAAATTTTAAGCAGTTGGAGGTGTTGACGTATCATATGGAAATAAGTGCGGGTATTTTTTCTTCATCTAATCTCCATGCTCCCTGGTGAACTCGGGTCCTCTACGAGCATTCCATCGAACCTTAACGATTGGTATTTTGTTTTGCTTAAGTCCTTTAACCTCACGATCCATTATCTCGACGGGTTCTTCAACGAATTGTAGTTTTTCGTTGATTTTAATTTCGTCTAAAGGAATAGTGAGATCTTCTTTAGCTAAGCATTTCTTCAGATTCGAGACGTGAAAGGTATTATGTATGCCAGCTAATTGTTGCGGTAATTCAAGTTGATAAGCTACCGGTCCGACACGATCAATAATCTTGAATGGCCCAATGTATCTCGGGTTTAGTTTTCTCCGTTTTCCAAAATGAACAACGCCTTTCCAAGGTGATACTTTAAGCATGACCATATCGCCAATTTCAATTTCTATATCTTTTCTTTTACTGTCAGTGTAGCTCTTTTGTCGACTCTGGGCAGTTTTCAACCGTTGTTGAATTTGAATAATTTTCTCGGTAGTTTCTTGGATAATCTCCGAACCCGTAATTTGTCTATACCCCACTTCGCTCCAACAAATCGGAGACCTGCACTTTCTGCTATAAAGTGCCTCAAACGATGCCATCTCAATACTCGAGTGGTAACTGTTGTTGTAGGAAAATTATGCTAACGGTAGATGTCGATCCCAACTGTTTCCAAAATCAATAACACATGCTCGTAGCATGTCTTCAAGGGTCTGTATCGTCCTTTCACTCTACCCATCAGTTTGTGGATGATATGCAGTACTCATGTCTAGACGAGTTCCCAATGCTTGTTGTAACGTCTGCCAAAATCTTGAAACAAATCTACCATCCCTATCAGAGATAATAGAGATTGGTATTCCTTATCTGGAGACGACTTCCTTCAAGTATAGTCGTGCTAACTTTTTCATTTTATCATCTTCTCGCATTGGCAGAAAGTGTGCTGATTTGGTGAGACGATTGACTATTACCCAAATAGTATCATAACCACTTGCAGTCCTTGGCAATTTAGTAATGAAATCCATGGTAATGTTTTTCCATTTCCATTCCGGGATTTCAGCTTGTTGAAGTAGACCTGATGGTTTCTGATGTTCAGCTTTTACCTTAGAACACGTCAAACATTCTCCTACGTATTTAGCAATATCGGTTTTCATACCCGGCCACCAAAAATGTTTCTTGAGATCTTTGTACATCTTTCCCGCTCCGGGATGTATTGAGTATCTGGTTTTATGTGCTTCCCTAAGTACCATTTCTCTCACATCTCCAAACTTTGGTACCCAAATTCTTTCAGCCCTATATCGGGTTCCGTCTTCCCGAACATTAAGATGTTTCTCCGATACTTTAGGTATTTCATTCTTCAAATTTCCCTCTTTTAAAACTCCCTGTTGTGCCTCCTTTATTTGAGTAGTAAGGTTAGTACGAATAATTATATTCATAGCTTTTACCCGCATAGGTTCTCTATCCTTTCTACTCAAAGCGTCGGCTACCACATTCGCCTTCCCCGGGTGGTAACGAATCTCAAAATCGTAATCATTCAACAACTCAATCCACCTACGCTGCCTCATGTTCAGTTGTTTCTGGTCAAATATATGTTGGAGACTTTTGTGGTCAGTATATATAATACTTTTAACCCCATATAAGTAGTGCCTCCATTTCTTTAATGCAAAAACAACATCGCCCAATTCCAAATCGTGAGTCGTATAATTTTGCTCGTGAATCTTCAATTATCTGAACGCATAAGCAATTACCTTCGTTCATTGCATTAATACACAACCGAGGCCTTGCTTTGAGGCGTCACAATATATCACAAAATCATCATTCCCTTCAGGCAATGACAATATAGGTGCCGTAGTTAACTTTTTCTTCAACAATTGAAACGCTTTCTCTTGCTCATCCTTCCATTCAAATTTCTTCCCTTTATGCATTAATGCGGTCAAGGGTTTTGCTATTTTAGAAAAATCTTGGATGAATCTTCTGTAGTAACCAGCCAATCCTAAAAATTGACGTATATGCTTCGGAGTTTTTGGGGTTTCCCAGTTTTCAACGGTTTCAATCTTTGACGGATCAACCTGAATACCTTCTTTGTTTACTACGTGACCGAGGAATTTGATAGTACTCCAAATGAACATATATTTAGTATCAATATCCTTCCAATATGTAAAGTTTTCAGTTGCAATTGTTCTATTTACAAGTGATATTCATTTAAATAATAAAAGGTGAAGACAAAAGGCAGATTCGACGAATTGAAGACGCAAACGGCCAAAAAGCTCAAAAGTACAAAGTACAATCCAAGAGGTTCAATTTATTGATGAGAAACGTCTAAAAATTACAAGAGTACAAGTTACAAAAAGCAAAGTACACGATATAAAATAATACGCAAGGACGTTCGAAAATCCAGAACCGGGACATGAGTCTACTCTCAACGCGCGACGCAACGGTACAAAAATTACAAGTCAACTATGCACATAAATAAAATATAATATTTAAATAATTATTAAAATTATTTATATATTATATTATTATTTAATAACGTCGACAAGTAAAGATCCAAAATCATGTGAGCTGGAAATTCAAACTCTGCGACTCGTGGAGTTTGAAGGGTAAAAGTGCCGCAACTCGCGGAGTTTGAAATTTCAGAAATGTCCTATAAATATCAACGTTTTCTGCCGAGTTTTAAACACACCAAAAATAATAATAATAATACTCCCTATGTAATAATAATATATATATAATATATATATAGTATAGGTTAGTTTTATATTAGATTAGTTTGGGTTAATGTAAAGGTTATTTTACGGGTTTTAAAGTTGGAGCTCTGTCCGTGTAACACTACGCGATAAATAATCAATGTACGCTATGTTCTCCTTTTTAAATTAATGTCTCGTACTTAAGTTATTATTATGCTTATTTAAGACGAAGTAATCATGATGTTGGGCTAAAAATATTAAAATTGGGTAATTGGGCTTTGTACCATAATTGAGGTTTGGACAAAAGAACGACACTTGAAGAAATTAGACTATGGGCTATTAATGGGCTTTATATTTGTTTAACTAAATGATAGTTTGTTAATTTTAATATAAAGATTTACAATTGGACGTCCCTATAAATAACCATATACACTCGATCGGACACGATGGGAGGGGAATTTATATGTACGAATAATAGTTCATTTTACCGGACACAGGAATGGATTAATAGTCACTAGAATTATTAAAACAGGGGTGAAATTATGTACAAGGACACTTGGCATAATTGATAACAAAGTATTAAAACCTTGGGTTACACGTAGTCGATAACCTGGTGTAATTATTAAACAAAGTATTAAAACCTTGTTACAGTTTAAGTCCCCAATTAGTTGGAATATTTGACTTCGGGTATAAGGATAATTTGACGAGGACACTCGCACTTTATATTTATGACTGATGGACTGTTATGGACAAAAACCAGACAGACATATTAAATAATCCAGGACAAAGGACAATTAACCCATGGGCATAAAACTAAAATCAACACATCAAACATCATGATTACGGAAGTTTAAATAAGCATAATTATTTTATTTTATATTTCATCGCACCTTTAATTATTCGTCATTTATATTTTTTATTATTTATTTTATTTTGTTAATTAAATTTACTTTACGCTTCGCTTAAAATATAAAATCGACAAACCGGTCATTAAACGGTAAAACCCCCTTTTATATATTATTAATATAATATATTTTGTACGAATATAATTGTTTAAAATATAGTGTGAAATAAGCCAGCTCCCCGTGGAACGAACCGGACTTACTAAAAACTACACTACTCTACGATTAGGTACGCTGCCTATAGTGTTGTAGCAAGCTTTAGGTATATCCCATTTGTAAATAAATAATTAAAACTTGTCATATTTTGTGTAAAATTGTATCGTATTTAATAGTTTTTCCTAGTAAAATATATAGCTATTTCATATACACCTCGCATAACATCAGAATTGAACTTCTTTCAACCAAAATGCACACATTGAAAATTTACCGTACAATTTTTCATTCCTTAACAATTCTAGCACTTTTCTCAAATGTTCACCGTGCTCTTGATCATTCTTTGAGTAAATAAGTATGTCATCGATGAAAACAATGACAAACTTGTCAAGGTATGGTCCACACACTCAGTTCATGAGGTTCATGAACACAGCTGGTGCGTTAGTCAAACCAAACGGCATAACCATAAACTCGTAATGACCGTAACGCGTCCTTAAAGAAGTCTTTGGAATATCATCCTCCTTCACCCGCATTTGATGATAACCCGAATGTAAATCAATCTTCGAATAAACAGACGAACCTTGCATTTGATCAAATAAGTTGTCGATTCTCGGTAGTGGATAGCGGTTCTTGATGGTAAGCTTGTTCAACTCTCGATAATCGATACACAATCTGAATGTACCATATTTCTTTTTAACAAACAAAACAGGAGCTCCCCACGGGATGTACTTGGTCGAATGAAACCACGCTCCAAAAGTTCTTGTAATTGGCTTTGTAGTTCCTTCATTTCACTGGGTGCTAGTCTGTATGGAGCACGAGCTATTGGTGCAGCTCCTGGTACAAGGTATATTTGAAATTCAACGGGTCGGTGTGGAGGTAGTCTCGGTAATTCTTTCGGAAATACATCGGGAAATTCTTTTGGGACGAGAACATCATTGATGTTCTTCTCTTTGGTTTGTACTTTCTCGACATGTGCTAGAACAGCATAGCAACCTTTTCTTATTAGCTTTTGCGGCTTCAAATTACTAATAAGATTTAACTTCGCGTTGCCCTTTTTCCGTACACCATTAAGGGTTTTCTCTTCTCGCGCATAATGCCTATCTCATTTTTGTAACAAATGATCTCTGCTTTCATGTCGACCATCCAATCCATGCCGATTATTACATCAAAACTCTCCAATTCTACTGGTATAAAATTAATCATAAACACTTCGCCAACTAGTTTAATTTCTCGATTTCGACATATTTTATCTGCTGTAATTAATTTACCGTTTGCTAATTCGAGTAAAAATTTATTATTCAATGGCGTCAATGGACCACTTAATTTAGCACAAAAATCTCTACTCATATAGCTTCTATCCGCACCCGAATCAAATAAAACATAAGCAGGTTTATCGTCAATAAGAAACGTACCCGTAACAAGCTCCGGGTCTTCCTGTGCTTCTACCGTATTAATGTTGAAGACTCTTCCACGGTTTTGCCCATTATTATTTTCCTGATTTGGGCACATAGTTTTGTAGTGGCCCTTCTTCCCGCATTCGAAACAAGTAATGTGGGCATTATTTGTTCCTTTAACCACTGGTCCGTAAGCTTCACACTTCGTCGCACCATGACCCTTTCTATTACATTTGGTACATGATGCCGAACAGTAAGTAGTTGGATGATACCCTTCACACCTTTGACACGGAATTTTCTGATTTTTGTTGCCATTGCTGTTATTGAAATGGTTGTTGTTGGAATTGTTGTGGTTGTTATTGTTTTTGGGACGGTTGTTGTAGTTATTGTTGTTGGGACGTTTGTTGTAATTATTGTTGGTATTGCATTTGTTGTTGTTGTGATTGATGTTGCGGTTGTTGTGATAGTTATTGCGATTGCGATTGTGATTGTTGTTGTTATTGTTGTTGTTGTATTGGTGACTCTTGTCACTGTTTTCTTCCCACTTTCTCTTGACTTGTTTCATGTTGGCCTCTTCGGCTGCCTGCTCTTTAATTCTTCCCTCAATCTGATTTATGAGTTTGTGGGCCATTCGACTTGCCTTTTGCATTGAGGTGGGCGAGCTTGAACTCACATCCTCCTGAATCCTCTCTGGTAACCCTTTTACAAACACATCTATCTGCTCTTCTTCATCTTCGAATACTATTGGACACAAAAAACAGAACTTTGTGAATCGTCGTTCGTATGTGGTAATATCGAATCCTTGCGCTCATAACTCTCTAAGCTCTGTTTTGAGCTTATTGACTTCATTTCTGGGATGGTACTGCTCATTCATCAAGTGTTTAAATGCTGACCACGGTAGTGCGTAAGCAGCATCTTATCCCACCTGTTCGAGATAGGTGTTCCACTAGGTTAACGCAGTACCTGTGAAGGTATGCGTGGCGTACTTTACCTTGTCTTCTTCAGCACATTTGATTATAGCAAACACAGATTCGACCTTCTCGGTCCATCGTTTCAGTCCGACTGGTCCTTCAGTTCCATCGAATTCCAGAGGTTTACAGGCAGTGAAAGCCTTGTAGGAGCATCCTACACGGTTTCCTGTGGAGTTAACTCCACTGCTAGACCCTGAGTTATTGTTGTTGTTTTACATTGCAGCCTGTACTGCGGCTATGTTTGCATCAAGGAATGCACGGAAATCTTATTCGCTCATATTCAAGTTCTGTCGAGTAGTCGGTGCCATTTCCTTCAAAAATAGCCAAAATGGTTAAGTTAATCATATAGAATATTAGGAGTAGTCAATAGTATTTCGTAGCATAATATGAACTTATTTATAAAATCCTTTTCTTCATATTAGCGTTTTATAATTTTAGTTCGGGTAGTACCTACCCGTTAAAGTTCATACTTAATAGCTAGCACAAAAATTAACTACTACTATCGAAATAATATTCTATCATGAAAAACTTAATTCATTAACACTTCACGCTTAAACTTTTGATACAATATTTTACAATCATACCATACCGCTATTTTACATGTAGCATAAAAGTACAAGCATGTTATCATACATATATTATACAATATGATTACAACTCTTTATTCCGAATAACTTGTTTCTTCTTCCTAGGACTCGGTTCGTTTTGCTAATTTCCTAGGGATACATGGTGCTCCTCTAATACGAGCCGTCCTTTTCACAAATGGTCTGGAAAAACCTGGTGGCTTAGATGTTCCCGAGTTATAGTTAAAATTTAAGAAATACGGGTGTTTACGGTACACCACATCAGGGTATTTCATGTTAACATACATTTCATCGGGGTTAGGATCATGTTTCTCTATTTTGATGGCCCTTCCCTTATTGTTTTCTTTTGCTTTATTAAATTGAGCCTGGTTAATTTCTATAACATCATCGGAATCCTCATCGGGATCCGATTCATCAGAAAATTCGTAATCTTCCCAATATTTTTCCTCCTCAGCGAAAACACCACAAACCATTTTTAGTTTTGGTCCATTGGTTGAAGATTTTCTTTTATTTAACGGTTTTTCTGTGATTTTTATCATTTCCTCCTCCGGAACTTCTTCTTCTTCTGGTTCCTCTTCTTCCGGTTCCTCTTCTTCTTCTTCTTCCGGAATTTGTGAATATTCCCAAAATACATTCGACTCTTCATTATTATTAGGTGAGTCGATGGGATTTGTACTAGAGGTAGACATCTATCACACAATATCAAACACGTTAAGAGATTAATATAGCACATAATATTTACATGTAAAAATATATAGTTTCCAACAAAAGTGTTAAGCAATCGTTTTCAAAGTAAACACGGTCGAAGTCCAGACTCACTAATGCATCCTAACAAACTCGGCTAGACACACTAATGCAAATTTCTGGTTCTCTAAGACCAACGCTCGGATACCAACTGAAATATCTCTTTCATATGGATTATAAACGTTTCATATTAATTGGTTTCGTTGCGAGGTTTTGACCTCTATATGAGACGTTTTTCAAAGACTGCATTCGGTTTTTAAAATAAACCATAACCTTTACATTATCGATAAAGGTTTAAAAGACATAGCGTAGATTACCAAATAATGGTAATCTAAAGTACAACGTTTACACACGACCATTACATAATGGATTACAATAATATATTAAAACAATTTATTTTCCGAATGCAGTTTTTCTTTAAACATTAACATACAAGCATACTGACTCCAAATCTTGTCCTTAATTAAGCATGCAACAACAGAAGCTCTTAATAAGCACCTGAGAATAAACATGCGTTAAACGTCAACAAAAATATTGGTGAGTTATAGGTTTAACCTATATATTTATCAAATCGTAATAATAGACCACAAGATTTTATATTTCCATTTCTCATAAACATCATGCATGCATATAGCAATCTGCATGAAAATCATTCATATGTTGAACACCTGGTAACCGACCTTAACATGATGCATATAGAATATCCCCATCATTCCGGGACTCTCATCGGATATGATAAATCGAAGTACTAAAGCATCTGTAACTCGGATGAGGCTTGTTGGGCCAAATAGATCTATCTTTAGGATTCGCGTCAATTAGGGGCCATTTCTCTAATTCTTAGGCTACCAAGCTAAAAAGGGGCATATTCGGTTCGATAATCCAACATAGAATGTAGTTTCGATTACTTGTGTCTATTTTGTAAAACATTTATAAAACTGCATGTATTCTTATCCAAAAAATATTAGATATTAAAAGTGGGACTATAACTCACTTTCACGTATTTTCACTTAGTCGAAAAATAAGATTTGGCCACGGGTCGATTCACGAACCTATAACAAATATATACATATATATATCAAAGTATGATCGAAATATATTCACAATATTTTTTTACGTGTTGACGTTTTAAGTTGTTAAGTTAGCAGTCTAATTTTAGTAGTCCACAATTAGTAGTCCACAGTTAGTAGTACATAAATAAATCAATATATTTTCTCGAATCAATCCACGACCCATTGTATACATATCTCAGACTCGATCACAACTCAAAGTATATATATTATTTTAGAATCAACCTCGACCCTCTATATGCTAACTCGAGCATTACCGCGTATAGAGTGACTTACGGTTATTCCAAATAATATATATAGATGACGTCGATATGATATGTCAAAACATTGTATACGTGTCTGTGACGACTCGGAAATTTCTGCCAAATTTAAACTTAATCTTTATATGATTTCGACACGATAATCAAAGTCTGTAATGTTGAGTCTAAAAAATTATTGAACTGTGTTCATGTATCCGTTTAACTTCGAATGCTCTCAACGATTCACGAACAATTATATATATATATATATATATATATATATATATATATATATATATATATATATATATATATATATATATATATATATATATATATATATATATATATATATATATATATATCAAAAGATGTACAAATTAATATATTTCTAAACGAAAATATATGTATATTTTACATTGTTATTAAATATAATATTAACTTAGATATAAAACATCTTGATTTAAAAATACTATTAATTATATTGTAGTAAATAATAAGAAGACGATTTAAAGAAGCAAATGACCAAAATATTAAAATGTATAAGTTACATTTCAAATAAGATAATTTATTGGCAAATAAGTCTAATTATTGATAAGGGTACTTATCGCGAACCGTAAAATACAAGATATTAAAGCGTATGGAAAGACGTTCGAGAAACCGGAACCGAGACATAAACTGGGCTTAAATGTACGAGACGACGAAGCTAAAATTAAAAGTCAACTATGCACAAGAATATAATATAATATATATATTTAATTGTATAAATTATATATATATTATATATAATTTATTAATTATGTCGACAAGCTAGTGAACAAAAATGTGTGAGTTGGAAATGCGCACCTTCGCGATCGCGGAGCTGTTAGGCACAAAAAATCCACTATCGCGGAGTTGTAAAAATCAGAAAATGCCTATAAAAGGCACGAGCCTTCTGAAATGTCCCGTTCATATCGATTATAAACGTTTCATATTAATTGATCTCTTTGCGAGGTTTTGACCTCTATATGAGACGTTTTTCAAAGACTGCATTCATTTTTAAAACAAATCATAACCTTTATTTTATCGACAAGATTAAAAGGACACCACCTAGATTATCAAGAAATGATAATCTAAAAATATCACACTTACACACTACCAATACATATTGGTTTACAATATTAATATGTTAAAACAAAGTAATTCTCAAATGCAGTTTTAAACAATATTATACAAGCATGCTGACACCAAATCTTGTTCATAGTTTAGCATGCAACAGCGGAAGCTCTTAATAATCACCTGAGAATAAACATGCATTGAATGTCAACAAAAATGTTAGTGAGTTATAGGTTTAACCTATATATTTATCAAATCGTAATAATAGACCACAAGATTTCATATTTCAATATACATCCCATACATAGAGATAAAAAGCATTCATATGGTGAACACTTGGTAACCGACATTAACAAGATGCATATAAGAATATCCCCTATCATTTCGGGAAATCATTCGGACATGATAAAAATGAATACGAAGTACTAAAGCATCTGGTACTTTGGATGGGGTTCGTTAGGCCCAAGAGATCTATCTTTAGGATTCGCGTCAATTAGTAGATCGGTTTACTAATTCTTAGGCTACCAAGCAAAAGGGGCATATTCGGCTTCGATCATTCACCCATATAATGTATTTTTAATTACTTGTGTCTAATTCGTAAAACATTTATAAAGCTGCATGTATTCTCATCCCAAAAATATTAGATTTTAAAAATGGGACTATAACTCACTTTCACAGATTTTTACTTCGTCGGGAAGTAAGATTTGGCCACTGGTCGATTCACGAACCTATAACAAATATGTACACACACACACACACACACACACACACACACACACATATATATATATATATATATCAAAGTATGTTCAAAATATATTTACAACATTTCTAATATGTTTTATTGTTTTAAGTTTATTAAGTCAGTTGTCCTCGTTAGTAATCTACAACTAGTTGTCCACAGTTAGATGTACAGAAATAAATCAATATATATTATCTTGAATCAATCCATGACCCAGTGTATACACGTCTCAGGCTAGATCATAACTCAAAGTATATATATTTTTGGAATCAACCTCAATCCTGTATAGCTAACTCAAACATTACTGCATATAGAGTGTCTATGGTTGTTCCAAAAAATATATATACATAGGTCGATATGATATGTCAAAACATTTGCATACGTGTCTATGGTATCCCAAGATTACATAATATATTAGAATACATGTATAATACAATATAAGTTAGCTAGGATATGATTAATATAGATTTGTTACCAATTTTCACGTAGCTACAACAAGCAAAATTATCCAATCTTGTTTTACCCATAACTTCTTCGTTTTAAATCCGTTTTGAGTGATTCAAGTTGCTATGGTTTCATATTGAACTTAAGTTTATGAATTTGAATAGAAAAAGTATAAGTTTATATTCAAAAATACAGATTACAAGTCATTTTTATAAAGGTAGTCATTTCAGTCAAAAGAACGACGTCTAGATGACTATTTTGGAAAACATACTTCCACTTTGAGTTTAACCATGATTTTTGGATATAGTTTCATGTTCATAAGAGAAATCATTTTCCCAGAAGAATATCTCTTAAATTAAAGTTTATCATAGTTTTTAATTAACTAACCCAAAACAGCCCGCGGTGTTACTATGACGGTGTATGTCCGGTTTTACAGTGTTTTTCGTGTTTTCTGGTTTTAAATCATTAAGTTAGCATATCATATAGGTATAGAACATGTGTTTAGTTGATTTTAAAAGTCAAGTTAGAAGGATTAACTTTTGTTTGCGAACAAGTTTAAAATTAACTAAACTATGTTCTAGTGATTACAAGTTTAAACCTTCGAATAATATATATATATATATATATATATATATATATATATATATATATATATATATATATATATATATATATATATATATATATATATATACATATATATATGATTCGAATGATGTTATGAACATTATTACTACCTCAAGTTCTGTGGATAAACCTACTGGAAATGAGAAAAATAGATCTAGCTTCAAAAGATCCTTGGATGGCTTGAAAGTTCTTGAAGCAAAGTCATGACACGAAAACAAGTTCAAGTAAGATTTCCACTTGAAATAATATTGTTATAGAAATTGAATCAAAGTTTGAATATAAGTACTACCTTGTATTAGAGAGATATCTTACTATAAATAAGAAAGATTTCTTGAGGTTGGATGATCACTTGAAATGGATTTGCAAGATTGAAAGTAAGCTAGCAAACTTGAAAGTGTTGTTGGTGTGTTCTTGAGTAGTTGTTTAGTATCTTGGTTTATGTATGGATTTATGAACTAGATTGAGCTAGATTTTGATGAAGATGATGAAGAACACTTAGAACACCAAGAGAGAACTTGAGAGAGAGTAGTTTGATGCATAAAAATTGGAATTGAAATGTGTTTATGGTTGGTGAGTGTTCACGTGAATGAGGCTTGACATATAGCCTCCATTAGTTTGTAATCTTGTGAGATATTTCATGCTAGATGTTAAATGATGGTTCCCACATGGTTAGGTGACTCACAAGGACTGCTAAGATCTAATCATTGAAGTGTATATACCAATAGTAAATACATTTAGAAGCTAGGTATTGTACGAGTACGAATACGGTTGCATACGAGTAGAATTGTTGATAAAAATGAACGAGTATGTAATTGTAAGCATTTTTGTTAAGTAGAAGTACTTTGATAAGTGTCTTGAAGTCTTTCAAAAGTGTATGAATACATATTAAAACACTACATGTATATATATTTTAACTGAGTCGTTAAGTCATCGTTAGTCGTTACATGTAAGTGTTATTTTGAAACTTTTAAGTTAACGATCTTGTTAAATATTGTTAACCCATTGTTTATTATATCTAATGAGATATTAAATTATTACATTATCATGATATTATGATGTATTAATATATCTTAATTTGATATATATACATTTAAATGTCGTTACAACGATAATCGTTACATATATGTTTCGTTTCGAAATCTTTAAGTTAGTAGTCTTGTTTTTACATATGTAGTTCATTGTTAATACATTTAATGATATGTTTACTTATCATTTATCATGTTTGAATATAGTGTATCAATATCTTAATATGATTCATATGTATTTAGTAAGACGTTGTTATAATGATAATCGTTATATATATCGTTTTCGAGTTTCTTAATTCAATAGTCTCATTTTTATGTAAATAACTCATTGTTAAAATACCTAATGAGATACTTACTTATCATAATATCATGTTAACTATATATATATATATATCCATATATATGTCATCATATAATTTTTACAAGTTTTAACGTTCGTGAATCGCCGGTCAACTTGGGTGGTCAATTGTGTATATGAAACCTATTTCAATTAATCAAGTCTTAACAAGTTTGATTGCTTAACATGATAGAAACACTTAATCATGTAAATATAAATTTCATTTAATATATATAAACATGTAAAAGTTCGGGTCACTACAGTACCTACCCGTTAAATAAATTTCGTCCCGAAATTTTAAGTAGTTGGAGGTGTTGACGTATCTTCTAGAAATAAGTGCGGGTATTTCTTCTTCATCTGATCTTCTTGTTCCCATTTGAACTCGGGTCCTCTACGAGCATTCCATCGAATCTTAACAATTGATATCTTGTTTTGCTTAAGTCTTTTAACCCCACGATCCATTATTTAGACGGGTTCTTCGATGAATTGAAGTTTTTCGTTGATTTGGATTTCGTCTAATGGAAAATTGAGATCTTCTTTAGCCAAACATTTCTTCAAATTCGAGACGTGGAAAGTGTTATGTACAGCCGCGAGTTGTTGAGGTAAATCAAGTCGGTAAGCTACTGGTCCGACACGATCAATAATCTTGAATGGTCCAATATACCTTGGATTTAATTTCCCTCGTTTACCAAATCGAACAACGCCTTTCCAAGGTGCAACTTTAAGCATGACCATCTCTCCAATTTCAAATTCTATATCTTTTCTTTTAATGTCAGCGTAGCTCTTTTATCGACTTTGGACGGTTTTCAACCGTTGTTGAATTTGGATGATCTTCTCGGTAGTTTCTTGTATTATTTCTGGACCCGTAATCTGTCTATCACCCACTTCACTCCAACAAATTGGAGACCTGCACTTTCTACCATAAAGTGCTTCAAACGGCGCCATCTCAATGTGTGACGATCGCTCCAAATCCATATGGACAATACGTCATTCATCGACTTCATTGCGAGGTATTTGACCTCTATATGATACGTTTTGTAAACATTGCATTCTTTTGAAAAGGCATACCATAAATGTATATTTAAATCAAAGGTTTTCGACATCTGATGATTTCTACATATAGACAATCACCGTAATAATAGTTTACAATAGTACTTCCGTTGACAATGCAGTCAAAATAAGATACATGGTGATGATTTGGTGAATGCAACGTTTCCTTGAAAAAATATGCCATGTAAGACTCCATGCACATAGCTTGTCTAACATTTAAGCAAACAGCAGAAGACTTCTAGGGAACCTGAGAATAAACATGCTACAAGTGTCAACACAAAGGTTGGTGAGTTCATAGTTTTAATGTTTTGCATAATCTGTACATAAAGGTGGATCACAAGATTTCAGTTGTTTCATCCAGAAACGTTTATCAAAATATTCTACAAGATTGAGCACCCTGGTAACTAAACTTAACGTATATATAATTTGTACCCTTTGTATAATCATCTTAATAATACACGCAAACCAACGTGTACCCTTCTCAAATAGCATACGTCCGTTAAAAGGCTAGTGCTCTAGCTCGGACGGGTATATCAAGCCCTATGGATCCATATATAACTACTCGCGCCCACCAGTTCTTATAACCGGCAGTTACTAGTTACCAAAGCTAAGGGATTTTTGGTTCAAACTCGGTGTAGAATTTAATATGTACTTGTATCCATTGTGTTTAAAATAAAGTGCATGTATTTTCAGCCCAAAAATTTAGATTGCAAAAGCAATTAAAAATGGAGCAATGAAACTCACCTTAGCAGCATATAAAGTCGTTCACCAAAATGTGACCGAAACTCGGATTACCAAATAACCGTAGATCTCAACCTAGAGAACATATGTTGGTCAATAAATGTCTATCAAGCTTGGTTAGGTCATAGTGTATCACAATCCTAATGCTCGAGATCGACATACAAAAGGTATCCAATGTCGTTTCAAAAAGTCAATTTTGACAGTTGTTTAACAAAACGAGACGTACCTTATATAAGGATTCATTTACTAGGTTGATAATATTCAAAAATCCGAATTATCAATCTCGTAAACGAGTTGTTTAAATCTTAATTGTAGATTTAAAAGCAATTTCAATTAACGTCAATTATAATTCAGTTGATCATATCTTTTAATCCGTTCATCGAAATTATTCGATATCTAAATGAAAAGTTATTGATTTTTCGCCAGCTTTCCAAAAACATGTATATCATATACTTTTTACCAGTAATATATGTATTTAATTCGTGATTCATTATAACTGTTTAACGACGAAATTTAGCATACATGCATATATAAATATATATATACTCGAGCACTAGATATGGATACACAATTAATATATAAAAGATAAAATATGAGTGCTTACGTATCAATATTGAGATTCAATATTGTAGGAAAGTACGTAGACGCAACAGAGATGATAAATACTAGATTTGATTTACAAATATACCCCCGAACATTACCCATAATCTCCTTGGCAATAACCCATAATTTCCTTAGCTCTATCCCGCTCGAAAACATATTTTGAAAGTGACACGCTCATGACCTCGTCGTAGTATTTTAGGTATATATACTACTAATAATAATATTATAATAAGATTAATAATAATAATATTAATCTTAATAATAATAATAATAATAATAATAATAATAATAATAATAATAATAATAATAATATAAAAAATAATAATACGGAGGAATGAAACGAGCTTTTATAGTATGTGGCCTGCTACAGTACCTCATGCAATCGCATGAGTTTTCAGTGTTTTTGCCATGCGATCGCATGGCCGCCTTATCCGTTTTTGTTTGCTAGTTCGTCGACATCAAATAGTGTACTGTAGCAAATAGTGGTACTGTAGTAAATAGTGTTTACTGTAGCAAATAGTGTTTACTGTAGCAAATCACTGTAGCACTGTAGCAAAATACGGTTTCACTGTAGCAAATAGTGTTTACTGTAGCAAATCGTGTTTTACTGTAGGAAAGTCGTTTTTACTTGTACATATATATATATATACAAACATATAATTGTTCATGAATCATCGAGAGCAGTCAAATGTAATGAAACAGTTCTAAAATTTTGAGATTCAACTTCATAGACTTTGCTTATCGTGTCGGAAACGTTAAATCATTTAAAGATAAAGTTTAAATTTGGTCAAAAATTTTCGGGTTGTCACACAATGCTTGAATGGTAGCTGTTGTTGTAGGAAAATTCTGCTAACGGTAGGTGTCGATCCCAACTGTTTTCGAAATCAATAACACATGCTCGTAGCATGTATTCAAGCGTTTGTATCATCCTTTCGCTCTGCCCATCAGTTTGTAGATGATAGGCAGTACACATGTCTAGACGAGTTCCTAATGCTTGCTGTAATGGCTGCCAGAATCTTGAAATAAATCTGCCATCCCTATCAGAGATAATAGAGATTGGTATTCCATGTCTGGAGACGACTTCCTTCAAATACAGTCGTGCTAACTTCTCTATCTTGTTATCTTCTCTTATTGGCAGGAAGTATGCTGATTTGGTGAGACGATCAACTATTACTCAAATAGTATCAAAACCACTTGCAGTCCTTGGCAATTTAGTGATGAATTCCATGGTAATGTTTTCCCATTTCCATTCCGGGATTTCGGGTTGTTGAAGTAGACCTAATGGTTTCTGATGCTCAACTATGACCTTAGAACACATCAAACATTCTCCTACGTATTTAGCAACATCGGCTTTCATACCCGGCCACCAAAAATGTTTCTTGAGATCCTTGTACATCTTTCCCGTTCCAGGATGTATTGAGTATCTGGTTTTATGAGCTTCTCTAAGTACCATTTCTCTCATATCTCCAAATTTTGGTATCCAAATTCTTTCAGCCCTATACCGGGTTCCGTCTTCCCGAATATTAAGATGCTTCTCCGATCATTTGGGTATTTCATCCTTTAAATTTCCCTCTTTTAAAACTCCTTGTTGCGCCTCCTTTATTTGAGTAGTAAGGTTAGTGTGAATCATTATATTCATAGCTTTTACTCGAATGGGTTCTCTGTCCTTTCTGCTCAAGGCGTCGGCTACCACATTTGCCTTCCCCAGGTGGTAACAAATCTCAAAGTCATCATCATTCAACAATTCAATCCACCTGCGCTGCCTCATGTTCAGTTGTTTCTGATTAAATATGTGTTGAAGACTTTTGTGGTCGGTATATATAATACTTTTGACCCCATATAAGTAGTGCCTCCAAGTCTTTAATGCAAAAACAACCGCGCCTAATTCCAAATCATGCGTCGTATAATTCTGCTCGTGAATCTTCAATTGTCTAGACGCATAATCAATTACCTTCGTTCGTTGCATTAATACACAAACGAGACCTTGCTTTGAGGCGTCACAATATATCACAAAATCATCATTCCCTTCAGGTAATGACAATATAGGTGCTGTAGTTAACTTTTTCTTCAACAATTGAAACGCTTTCTCTTGTTCATCTTTCCATTCAAATTTCTTCCCTTTATGCGTTAATGCAGTCAAGGCTTTTGCTACTTTGGAAAAATCTTGGATGAATCTCCTGTAATAACCAGCCAGCCCTAAAAATTGACGTATGTGTTTCGGAGTTTTCGGGGTTTCCCACTTTTCAACGGTTTTAATCTTTACTGGATCCACCTGAATACCTTTTTTGTTCACTATGTGACCGAGGAATTGAACTTCTTCCAACTAAAATGCACACTTTGAAAACTTACCGTACAGTTTTTCTTTTCTCAGCAACTCTAGAACTTTTCTCAAATGTTCTTCGTGCTCTTGATCATTCTTCGAGTAAATAAGTATGTCATCGATGAAAACAATGACAAACTTGTCAAGATATGATCCACACACTCGGTTCATGAGATCCATGAACACAGCTGGTGCGTTAGTCAATCCAAACAACATAAACATAAACTCGTAATGACCGTAACGCGTCCTAAAAGCAGTCTTCGGAATATCATCCTCCTTCACCCGCATTTGGTGATATCCAGAACGTAAATCGATCTTCGAATAAACCGACTAGCCTTGTAGTTGATCAAATAAGTCATCAATTTCGGTAATGGGTAACGGTTCTTGATGGTAAGTTTATTCAACTCTCGGTAGTCGATACACAACCTGAATGTACCATCCTTCTTCTTGACAAACAAAACAGGAGCTCCCCACGGTGATGTGCTTGGTCGAATGAAACCACGCTCTAAAAGGTCATGTAATTGACTTTGTAATTCTTTCATTTCGCTGGGTGCAAGTCTGTATGGAGCACGAGCTATTGGTGCAGCTCCTGGTACAAGGTCTATTTGAAATTCAACGGATCGATGTGGGGGTAATCCCGGTAATTCTTTCGGAAATACATCGGGAAATTCTTTTGCGACGGGAACATCACTGATGTTCTTTTCTTCAGGTTTAACTTCCTCGATGTGTGCTAGAATGACGTAACAACCTTTTCTTATTAGTTTTTGTGCCTTCAAACTACTAATAAGATTTAACTTCGCGTTGTTCTTTTCTCCGTACACCATTAAAGGTTTTCCTTTTTCACGCATAATGCGAATCGCATTTTTGTAACAAACGACCTCTGCTCTCACCTTTTTCAACCAGTCCATGCCAATTATTACATCAAAACTCCCTAACTCGACTGGTATTAAATCAATCTTAAACGATTCATCACCCAGTTTAATTTCTCTGTCTCGACATATATTATCTGCTGAAATTAATTTACCATTTGCTAATTCGAGTAAAAATTTATTATCTAAAGGCGTCAATGGGTAACTTAATTTAGCACAAAAATCTCTACTCATATAGCTTCTATCCGCACCCGAATCAAATAAAACATAAGCATATTTATCGTCAATAAGAAACGTACCCGTAACAAGCTCCGGGTCTTCCTGTGCTTCTGCCGCATTAATATTGAAAACTCTTCCGTGGCCCTGCCCATTAGTATTCCCCTGAATCGGGCAATTTCTAATAATGTGGCCTGGTTTTCCACATTTATAACAAACAGCGTTTGTATAACTTGCTCTGACACTATTCGTTCCGGCATTACTTGTTCTGACACTATTTGTTCCTTTAGTTCTGTTAAACTTTGGTCCGTAGACTTCACACTTTGTCGCGCTATGACCATTTCTTTTACACCTGTTGCAAAATGTCGTGCAAAACCCAGGGTGTTTTTCTTCACACCTATGACATGGCTATTTTTGGTTTTTGTTGTCGTTGTTGTTATTGAGGTTGTTGTTGGGATTGTTATTGTTGTTGAAACGGTTGTTGTAGTTGTTGTTATTGTTGGGACGTTTGTTGTAGTTATTGTTAGGATTGCGGTTATTGTTGCGATTGTTGTTGCGGTTGTTGGGATAGTTGTTGTAATTGTGGTTGTAATTGTTATTGTTGTTGTACTGGTGACTCTTGTCACTGTTTTCCTCCCACTTCCTCTTGAGTTGTTTCGTGTTGGCTTCTTTGGCCGCCTGCTCTTTAATTCTTCCCTCAATCTGATTTATGAGTTTATGAGAGATTCGACTTGCCTTTTGTATGGAAGCGGGCTCGTGTGAACTCACATCTTCTTGAATCCTTACGAGTAACCCTTTTACAAACGCGTCGATCTTCTCTTCTTCATCTTCGAACGCTCCCGGACACAATAGGCACAACTCTGTGAATCGTCGTTCATATGTGGTAATGTCAAACCCTTGTGTTCGTAACTCTCTAAGTTCTACCTTGAGCTTATTGACTTCGTTTCTAGGACGGTACTGCTCGTTCATCAATTGCTTGAATGCCGACCACGGTAGTGCGTAAGCAGCATTTTGTCCTACCTGTTCAAGATAGGTGTTCCACCACGTTAACGCAGTACCTGTGAAGGTATGCGTAGCGTACTTAACTTTGTCCTCTTCAGTACACTTACTTATGGCAAACACCGATTCAACTTTCTCGGTTCACCATTTCAATCCAATTGGTCCTTCGGTTCCATCAAATTCCAAAGGTTTGCAGGTAGTGAATTCTTTGTAGGAGCATCCTACACGATTTCTTGTGAAATTAGTTCCACTGCTAGATCCAGAGTTATTGTTATTTTGCATCGCAGCCTGTACTGCGGCTATGTTTGCTGCAAGGAAAAAACGGAAGTCTTCCTCGCTCATGTTCAAATTCTGACGAGTCGTCGGTGCCATTTCCTTCAAATATAGCCCAAAAGAATTAAGTTAATCATATAAAATTTTAAGAGTAGTCAATAGTATTTCGTAGCATAGTATGAACTCATTTATAAAAGCTTTTTCTTCATATTAGTGTTTTATAGTTTTAATTCGGGTAGTACCTACCCGTTAAGTTCATACTTAGTAGCTAATATACAATTCAACTATTACAATTCTATATGGAAAAAAAAACTGATTATAATAAAATTTCGCGTTCAAATTTTATACAATATTTTACAAACTTACAATACCGCTATTATACATATAGGATGAAATATAGCACATAATAACTCTGCTACTCGGCAACTATAAAGGAAATTCTAGTTAATACGCAAGTCATTCAGCAAAAGAAATAAAGACACGTAATTCATAAGTCCAGAAACAAGTCATGCATTCTGGTTTTACGAAGACGACTTCCCATCCTTGGTCTTGTGGAAAGTAAACTTTATGACCATTGGCTAGGCAGAATGTTGTAATGTCGTCAAAAGGACGAGGGTTTCGTAATGTCCAACAACCCCGTAATAATCTAAAAACCTTGTTTCTCACCCCAACTACTGAATCCGTCACTTATGGGAAGATTTTATTTAAAAGTTGTAATCCGATGTTCTTTTTCTCACTTTGGTAAGAAGCGAACATCACTAACCCGTAAGCATAACATGCTTCTTTATGTTGCATGTTAGAAGCTCTTTCTAACTCACGAAATCCTATGTTGGGATATGTTGAGTCAAAATAGGTTCTTAACCGGTAGCGTAAAATTGCATTTGGGTTCCCCGCATTTAACGCTTTAAAGAAAACACGGCGTAACTTACGGTCTCCCCAATGTGATATACCCCACCTATCAAAGGAAAGCCTTTTATAAACTAAGGCATTTCTGGAAAGTCTTTCAAATGTTTGACAAGTTAATTTCGCCATAACTAATTGTGCTGATATATTCTGACCGACTCTAGACAAGATTTCATCAATCATATCCTCTGGTAGGTCTTCTAAAATATTCGGTTGTCTACCCTTAACGTCCATTTTATGTTTTTATACTGTAAAATAGACAAGGATTAGATTCGTAAAAGATAATTAACAAACAATACAAGCAATTTTTACATAGAACATAAAAGTACAAGCACACTACAATACATATAATACACAACATGATTACAACCCTCTAATCTGAATCACTGGTTTCTTCTTCTTCGGACTTGGTTCATTTTCCTAATTTTCTAGGGATATATGGTGTTCCTCTAATACGAGTCATCGTTTTTCACAATGGTTTAGAAAAATCTGGTGGTTTAGAGGTTCCCGAGTTATTGTTACATTTTAGAAAATACGGATGTTGCCGATACATATAAAGTTCATCGGGGTTAGAATCAGGTTTCTCTATTTTTATACCTTTTCCCTTATTATTTTCTTTTGCTTTATTAAATTGGGTCGAGGTAATTTCTATAACATCATCGGAATCCTCATCGGGATCCGATTCATCGGAAAATTGGTAATCTTCCCAATATTTTGCTTCCTTGGCGGAAACACCATTGACCATTATTAACTTTGGTCCGTTGGTTGAGAATTTTATTTTATTTAATCGATTTACTGTAGGTATCAATATTTCTTCCTCCGAAACCTCTTCTTCTTCTTCCGGTTCCTCCTCTTCCGGTTCTTCCTCTTCCGGTTCCTCTTCTTCCGGTTCCTCCTCTTCCGGTTCCTCTTCGGGAATTTGTGAATCTTCCCAAAATATATTCGACTCTTCATTATTATTAGGTGAGTCGATGGGATTTGTACTAGTGGTAGACATTTATCACACAATATCAAACACATTAAGAGGTTAATATATCACATAATATTTACATGTTAATAATATATAGTTTTCAACAAAAGTGTTAAGCAATCTTTTTTTTTTTAAAGAAAACACGTTCGAAGTCCAGACTCACTAATGTATCCTAACAAACTCGATAAGACACACTAATGCAAATTTCTGGTTCTCTAAGACCAACGCTCGGATACCAACTGAAATGTCCCGTTCATATCGATTATAAACGTTTTATATTAATTGATCTCTTTGCGAGGTTTTTACCTCTATATGAGACGTTTTTCAAAGACTGCATTCGTTTTTAAAACAAATCATAACATTTATTTTATCGACAAGGTTAAAAGGACACCACCTAGATTATCAAGAAATGATAATCTAAAAATATCACACTTACACACTACCAATACATATTGGTTTACAATATTAATATGTTACAACAAAGTAATTCTCGAATGCAGTTTTAAACAATATTATACAAGCATGCTGACACCAAATC